>NW_025931053.1:0-38309 GCF_000764305.2 Hyalella azteca
TATTCTGGGACGCACTTAGGATTAAATTGAATCGTATTCTGGGACGCACTTATGATTAAATTGAATCGTATTCTGGGACGCACTTAGGATTAAATATAATTGTATTCTCGGATGCACTTTGATATAAATTTGTTAACTTTAATTTAACAATCTCCTGATATTCACAGACTTTTCGAATCAGCGATAATATAATATAATGATATAACATTTAACTATTTTCTGAACGGCTATCCGCGATACAACTGAAAAATAATGCTTTATAAATATTTATTTTGTGGAAGTAAATATTAGTTGATGTTTGTATTTAATAATAAAATAATTTAGGCGCTGACTCTCACGCTTCAATGACTTAGAAATGTAACCGCAAACGGAAATTCAACCGGAAATTGATTAATTAATAAAATTAAGCCGTCATGTATCGCGTGCGGTGCGCGATACATGCGCGCGTCGCGGCTACAGGAGCCGGGTGTGTCACCCGCCTTGACCTGCTTGCGCGGCTGCTAATTCAACCGCGACGAAAATTTTACAGTTTTCAGCCGTTGATGAGTCAATAAAGCATTGCTAATTCCATTAATGAAATTTATATGTCAGTTTTTCAACAATTATTGCGATCAATATTGCCGTTCTTCAGCCATTAATGAGATCAATATTGCAGTTGTCAAGCATTAATGAGATCTACAATGTATTTTTCCATCCAATAATGAAATCAATTATATATTTTTTGAGCATTAATAAGATCAAAATTGCAGTTCTTTCATCCAGTTTCCATCCTTTAATGAGATTAATATTAGTGCTTCAGCTATTAATGAGTTCAATATTTCAGTTTTTCATCCATTAATGAGATCAATGTGACGCATTGCTATTAATGTTTTCAGCTATTAATGAGATTATTAATACATTTCCGCAGTCAAAGAAATACTAATTATTGGTATATTCTTATTTTCTAGTCTATTCTTCGTCTTTTTTCGCCTGACTGATATAAATGATATTCAGTTTTTAACCGAAATTAAATAAATACAATTGATTAGCGATCTACTCCTATAAAATATATTTCAAATCAATAATCAAAAAATTATTCATTATATTATCATGAAAGTATCGACTAAATTCAATTATTGGTAATTTAAATCAACCCATGACCGAGAGCCTTGTGTCTACGAATCTTTTTTCGGTGAGATTCATGTTTTTACAACTCAAGTCTGCTAATATTTTGTCTGCTAATTTCATGTCTGTGATCAATATGTCTGATAACATCATGTCTACTAATCTCATGTCTGTGATCATTATGTCTGCGAGCCTCAAGTTTGTAAAAATCATGTCTAGCTACATTATTCATCTTTAAAACAATGCTGCATCATTTTCTTCTAAGACAATATCACACTATTTTACGAGTATATTGAAGACCTTGCTACATTAATTTATTCTTAATTCAATGCCTCACTAGTTTAAGTTGAAGAATTGTTGCATTACTTTATACCAAACATAATGCAACATTTTTTTTATTTATTTACATCTGCCTTTTTATACTTTATGTTCTGCCTTTTTTATACTTTATGTTCTGCCTTTTTATACTTTATTTTCTGCCTTTTTATATTTAAAAAATTATTTTCTGGTTACAGGAAGTGCCTAACGCAAAAAGCCACACCGATGTGCTGAAGCGCGGATATTTACAGAAGTTATCCTCGCGATCGTTTCCTTACATTCCACATCCGTGGAAAAGAAAATATTGCGTGCTAGTCAAGGGCCAACTCTTCTATTACGAACGCGACGACTCTAGAGGTGCTGATAAAGGCAGTGGAGTGATCAACCTCGAATATTACGACCAGGTGAGCATGATAGTGATGTTATAATGGTGAGATAATAAGGGATAATATGATGGTGAGCTTGTTAGTGATGCTATGGTGGTGCGTTTGATAGTGATGCTATAATGAGGAGCTTTATAGTGATGCTACGTTGGTGAGCTCATGAACTGTAACCATTGCGCAGGGTGGCCCAGTGAATAAATATGTATATTGAATAAAGAATAATTCTAAGTCTAACTCATTCATATCAGAAGTTCAGAAATTTCACATATTATTCCATTGATTAACACATTATTATTAGTGTCACAAATAACAATCATAATTATTATGGTTGAAAAGCATGATTTTTTACAGGTGGTCGAGGCTGGGGCCAAAGAGGCCAAAAAGGCCAGCCACGCGTTCGTGATAACATCGCAAGATAAAACCTTTTTTGATCCTGTAAGTAATAAATCATTTAGAATATTTAAGGAACGGGTTGAAATGCTGTCAATTGCTATCCAATTTAAGCCAATTTGTTTATCATTTCAGCCTAAATTTGACATTACCGGTATCTGTAAGAATATCTTTCTAATAGATAATATACCGTAAATCTCAGTTAATAGACCCAATTAATTCTCAATTCTCAATTAACAGACTCAATTAATTAATTAATTAATATTAATATATCTCAATTAATTATTAATTAATAATTAATAATTAGAATATGGATTAAAATCCTAAAGAAATCCATTGATCAAATAAGAAACAATAACAAAACTACGTCAGTTGTTGTTGCTGATGCTGCTGCTGCCACACTTAGTCCATGTAAGCATTTATTGTTCTTCGTTCTATTCGTACCCAGAGTTTTGTTATCATCAATTCATTGTTATAATTAACCCACGTAAGCATTTACTATTATTTGTCCTCACAGCTGTTTTTATCAATACATTAATACAAAAAAAGCTGGTCGCCTGGCGCTGACGTGTAATACAAAGAAGCTGTAACAAAGCTCGGTAACAACAGCTATATATATAGACCAATGATAGCGTCGATGTTATTACATATGTTATTTTATTATTTAATTATAATACATAAAATATCGCAATATATAGTAATATGTAATTTTTCTATTATTAGATTAAGTTCATCTTAATTTTTAAGAGTATTTATGAAGAATAATATTTTTCTTTCGTTTACAAAACAATTATATTTAGTAAATATATTCCAATTACCTATAAATTGATAATCTACATTGGAGCAGACTAGTTTAGACGACCTATTTTTGAGCTTTTCAGTGTTGAGGTTTACTCAGAATCAAAGCACAAGTTGAATTTATTTGAACTTAAACCAAAAAATAATAATGCGAATGGTAAAATGACCCCAACAATTACCGAGTAATCACTCACTTTATTTTGGTATTTCTTCATTAATTAGTTTTTGCATGGCTTGAAATAAATTATTTTGAGCTGCAGCAGGACCTCTACAATTAATTCTCTGTTATGCTATTATTAAAGAATATTTATGTAGAGCCTTATATTTGAAGAAGAATAATTAATACTAATAAACTAATAATAATAGTACACTGTTAGAAAAAACGGTGAAAAACGGGTNGACAGGTGTATTAATAAGTGAAAAATGTATTAATTAATGAATACATAATTAATGACGACTGCTTACACTAAAACAGCAAGCCACGTAGAATTCTTTTCGATTTCCAGCCAGTGGTGCCGCAAGTAATCGTCAATCAGCCAGCGCCAAGCCATCACCAAAAATTACTCTGATAACAAATGAGAAAACGAATAAAGATGACGCGGAAATTCGAGGGAAAAACGTAATTTCAATTGCGGACGAGAATAAAACAGCCGAAAACAAAGAAAACCTCCAAGACTGGGCAGCTTCCAATGAAAGGAAGCCTAAAGTCGCCGTGAGTATGATAACAATAAACAAAATTTAGTGAGGAAATTCCATAGGTACAAGCAACGGACCCGAAGCATGGGTCTTTCATTCTTCTATTAACCCAGATCATAGATAATTATAATGGTTAGGAGAAAAATACTATTATTCCTTTTTGCTCATAATATGATTTCCAGGAATACTAATGTTGAGAGGGATTATTTACGCTCAAATTAAGTTAACGAGAGTCAAAATATAGGTGGAGCAAATTGAACATTATCCCATAATGCATCACGGTTAAATATGATATTGCATGATCAATAACGATCAATAGCCGATCCGGCTCGAAGTTTTAGAAGCTATTAATATTATCGATTCGTTACATAATGTTTAAATTAATAAATGTTTATTTGTTGTACACTTGATATAATTTAGGAAATTCAAATATATTCAAGATAATTCAATTTACATTTACAGTATGAAAAAAAATCACCTAATTCTCGAGACGCAAAAATACATTACGTGAGAACTTGTACCGTTGATTTTATTACACACAATTGGAATTTTTAGTGGGGTAGATGAGCTTTTTGAAAGCTGGATTAACAACTAATAATAAATAATAAAAAATAATAAATAACGAAAACCTCCGTTCCCAGGATTCTTCTTTAAGGAGACGAAAACCGGCCGCCGGATCGCGAGCCGCAGATGCAGAATCTTTTGAAACAACCGACAGCGCCCGAAATTTTTACAGCCTCGGCCGCAAGAAACCGGAAGCTGATCAGACGCCGTCTGGCAGTCTTGGGCGAAAACAAAATACGAAATCTGAAAAATCCGCATCCGACAATTCTGAAAAACCCGTGAATGATATGGGAAAATCGAAGGAAATCGGGAAGAAGAGGAAAGCCGATGATGAAGGCGCTGAAGACGCCGCTGACATGGAAGTGGTCACCGCAGGGCAACTCGAGAGCGTCACGAAACACCGCGTTAAAGGACCAGCTGGTAATTATGTTTATATAATTCTTTCACTTCAGTTAATTTTTTTCAAATATTGACGCGTTATTCTATGATGTGGATAACTGGAGATCTACATCGTGCGCTTTCCTAAACCATAAATTTTTTTTCGAAAATTTGGTTTCAAAAAGCAGCAGCCTAGTTGGGACATAGATCAAGTGTTTAGCCCCCTTATTGTTACGGAAACTACTTCAAATAAGCAAATTAATAAACTTTCCTTGTAAATGATTGAAAAAGATTTCACTGCCTAGGTAAGCACTTGCCTCAGCACCACAGATTTTAGCACGACAGTGTGTGATGATGAAAGTACGAGTAGTTGTTTACTTATTTTAGAAGAATATTTAATTCCTTTTTAGCGCATTATCTCATTTATGGAAAAATTCCACTATTTTGCTCCCCATGTCCGTCTGTCCGTCCGTCAGTCCGTCAGTCCGTCAGTCCGTCTGTCTGTCCGTCCGTCTATTTGTCCGTCTGTCCGTGACTTCACGTTTTCGTCGACGAGAAAATACGCTCTCTGTCACTCACTGCAGTGAGAACGGAGTTATATTTTTGCATTCCCCTGCTCAGGTCGACGCATGCCTCAGCACAGAAGATTTCGGCACGACATTGGCTGTGATGGTGAAAGATAAGAGTAGTTGTATGCTTATTTTAAAATAGTATTCAATGTATTTTTGCATTCCCCGCTCAGGTCGCCGCATGCCGCAGCACCGTAGAACTCTGCTCATGAAGCACCGCGCCAGTTCCCTCTCAGCCCTCGCCTTGCCCCCTGACGCGTCAGGGCGCGATGACCCCTCGAATAGGTCAGCCTCAGCCCTGCCAGACCGGGCGTCGGCCGGCGGGCCTTGCAGCGGTGACCCAAGTAGATTCAGTCTGTGCCTGGTGACAGGGAGAGACCAGGTTGCAGGGAGAGATCTGGTGACAGGGAGAGATCTGGTAACAGGGAAAGATCTGGTGACAGGGAGAGATCATGTTACAGGGAGAGATCTGGTAACAGGGGGCGATCAGGTTACAGGGAAAGACCAGGCTACAGGGAGAGATCAGGCTGCAGGGAGAGATCAGGTTGCAGGGAGAGATCAGGGTGCAGGGAGAGACCATGTTGCAGGGAGAGATCAGGTTGCAGGGAGAGATCTGGTTACAGGGAGAGATCTGGTTACAGGGAGAGATCTGGTTACAGGGAGAGATCAGGGTACAGGGAAAGATCAGGGTACAGGGAGAGACCAAAGCTCAAGGAATTATTTTAGTCAATGCAAGACCAGGTTGTCAAAGGGGGACGAAGTGGCGAAGGTAAATTTGTGTATTGAAGAGGAGAGCGAAAATTTAGACGATGCGACTGAAGCAAAGGTAGACATATGTTGCGAGAGGAATGAAGGCAGTGATTCCTGTAGTTGTAGTAACACTTCAAAAGATAGAGATGAGTCAGTTCTAGGAACCGTAGGCGTAAAGTCAGATAGAAATGATAATAACAATGTTTCATTGAAATTAGAAGAAGTAAATAGTTCAAGCGAAGGAGACAGCGTCAAACCCTGCACGGAGAATGGTTGTCATGAAGGTAAGGCGAGTCTAGAAGTGTCGAGTGAATTTTCACGTGAACCCAACCAAACCAGTGAAGCTCAACGTAATTTTTGCCAAACATGTTTGCTTTGTGTGACATGTCATGTAGGAAGTGAATGCTGCATGCTAAGTCAAACGGCTCATGATAACAACCGCATGATTGTAGAAAATGTCGAAATTAAATCTAAGTTAACTGACGTTGAAGAAGATGTTTTAAATGGGGAAAAACTTGATGAAATCAATCTAGACGATGATTTAATAGAAGGAAAAGTAGAAATCTGTAAGAAATGTGGTAAAGTTTTCACAGTAGATATTGACCGTTCAGCTGTTGTAACTAAAACAAACATGAACGATGCGTCGCAAATGAATTTACGTCCAAAAACCGCCATCGATAACAGTTCCGATGTCAATCCCTCAGAAGATTTTCGACCATCCATTACGCAAATAGAAATTATTGAAACCGACACTTTTGACGACATCGACGATGCGTTATTTTTTAAATGTCCAACTGCGTACGATCGATCTGATGTAGCAGACGAAGATCTTACAAAACACAAGCTTAAGAAAACGGGAAGTAAGAAAAAGGTCACATTAGTCGAAGATAAATCGGCCAAGGGGAGACTAAACTCTCCAGGCGAATTTAAGTCAAAACTTTCGAGGTTCGGTAAAACGTTGACGTCGTTCAGGAGAATTCGATTGAAAACTGATGGTAGTTTGGTCGATGAACATCCTGATGAATGTGGGAAATGCAAAAAATCTTCTTCTTGTGTCATATTGTGAGTGTGTTTGTTTTCGCCTTTGCCAAAGTTTTTAACATTAGGATCTAGGTAATTGTAATATAATTAATTCAGCTGTCACTATGTAGAGTGGCATTTAACGATAAAGTACACTGTTAGAAAATTTACCGTTAACGGTATTACCGGCGTTTCAGCGGCCGGTCGGCACGTGAAAAGAAACATCGAGGCACCGTTTTTATTCTAATTTAACACTAGAAATCCGTGAAACATCTGTGAGATAAACGGCGAAACAGTTTATTTTCACGGGGCGACCGGCCACTAGAATGCCAGTGGGACCGTTTTTCACCGATTTTTCTAACAGTGTAAAGTAATCATACTGTTTTGTTCAGCTGGAAATTATCGCTAACAGCGTTGAAGTAACAGCATTCGACTAATATCCAACTCGCTAAGTGAACGTAAGTACTTACGCTCTATTTTCTTGTCTATGATTGATTGGTGGATTTTGCTTGAGAGGCCGTCAATGATTGGCTGATGAACTTACGATCTCTTAAACTTTTTTTGAAAGTATAGGTGCCAGGTGTATGAGGAGAGTAGGTCACGATAGGAGGAGTTGCATGGTGAACCTTACAACATTAGTGAATGCTCGTATGTTTTAGAATGTGTGTTGTCTGAGCGAGAACAAGAAAATGATCGGTTTAGCCAATATTCGTCAATTGCGCAGATAATGACATTAGTAGCATAATTAAATACTTAGCTCTTTTTTGACAATTAGATCTCTCCCTTGAGAGATACTGGATACAGAAAACAAAATAGGTTCGAATTATTGTCGATCTAGCATGGATGAAAACTTTGAAGCGAAGCATTGTAACCGTCCTCAAAGAACAGTGAGCTAAATTTACGCAGACGCTATCCATACTTCATTGTGAAATGGCCACAATCCCTCGAGGAAAATTTGTTGCAAAAACTTGTACAACTTTTTTATTAAATTTTAAGTGAAAAAGTAAGATCCTCTTAAAGCTCCGAAGCTCAACGCATTTGCGAAGAATAAAACGTCTTCTAGCTGTAGTAATATACTGGGGCCATACTTTCAAAACTCGCTAAGTGAACGTAAGTACTTACGCTCTATTTTCTTGTCTGTCTATGATTGGTGGATTTTGCTTGAGAGGCCGTCAATGATTGGCTGATGAACTTACGATCTCTTAACTTTTTTTTTAAAGTATGGGCCCTGGATTTTTAGTTTATGGGACGTAAATTATTAGTATTTGGCTCATTAGTTATCTTTCAATAAGACAGACAGACAGACAGACAGACAGACAGACAGACAGACAGACAGACAGACAGACAAACATGGCGAGCACAATAGGGCATTTTTTCCATAAATGAGAAAATGCGCCAAAAAGGCGGCATACATGCCCTAAATAATATTTGAAGATAACGATGGGGTGGAATGAACAATGAAGTACCCCAGCCTCCTGCACACACGCAAACACCCTCAACACACCTCCAGACGACCGGGGAGGGGTGACTTGTGTGATACTGGCGCTGGTGATGCTCGAAGAACCTACGAGCATCAATTGAATTGTGAAAGAACTTGATATAAATTTTAAATATGAATAAAGAAAATTTATATAAATCCTAGTCAATAAAACAAACTGAATTATGAATAAATGAATGAACAGTAAATTATGAATGAACAATTAAGCACTTTAATAATTCAGGTTGAATTCAAAAATTGGATATTATACGAAAAATGACATTGAACATACTATTCTTGTAATTTTTAATGTCTTTGCAGCAAATTTGTAAATGGTTTAATTTGGAAGTTTTATTCGGGTAACGAATTTTAAGAAGATTGCAATTGGCAACAAAAAGTTTTTTTTTTTTGGCAAAAACTTCATCCTTAGCAAATTTATTTTCAGTGGATTGATTTTGTAAATAGTCGATGTTTTTGTTTGATCGCGTTTTTACCTGTAAGTTATTTGTTACTTTTAGAACTTATGTCCTATCCATATAAATGCATTTGTTGTTTTTTGTAAGATATGCTTGCCATGCGCAGTAATTTGATTATTTCATTAGTTATTCTCTCTTATACTAGCGACATTTTGTTCCTAATGCCTTGCATGAACTGATGGTGTTTAACTTGTATTCCCTTAACACGTTGACTACGATTGCTTCATCTTGTACTATTATTTCATTATTTGTACTGTTTTTAAGCAGGGTTGCCAGACGGTCATTTTTTACGGACAAATTCCGTGATTCAGTTTTTCTCCATTGCGTTGGCCGGCTAAAATTTATGATAGGGGTACTTCCTAATTAAATTTTAAATACTGCAAAAAGAAAATAAATGGAATTTTTATAGCGGAACCTACAAATAAACTAGTATATATTGAGTTATCGGCCTTTTTGGCCTTTTTTTGTTCTCGGATTTAGCCAATTTTAGGCAACCTGAATTAAGTACCACTACGTCCTGGAGAAATACATTTCGTGGTACGCATATGTACCACTTCGTAGTCAACGTGTTAAACTGTAGATCTCATAGCGTGATAATTAAACGGCATGATTCCCCACAAAAAGTCTTGATAACTTAATTTGTTCAATTTAAGTAAGAAATCGTAATTTATATTAACCTGCAAATTATGGAGCGCATCTAATTTTATGTACGAAATTTAAAGAGTCAGCAAACGACTCTTTAAATTTCTTTAACTTTAAATTAAATTTTAAATTTTAATTTTAAATTTAAATTTGAATTAAATTTAAATTTCACACTCAGAAAAATGCACGAGTCATGTTGTCAAAATAGCGACACACTTATTACTGTGTGTGGCATTTGTGCGTACCCACATAAGGGCAAATGTGCATCGTTATTTGGACAAATTATAATCAATTTCTCTGAGTGTACGATGCACGTCTAATACGTTATTACTTTTTTGAAGCCTGAGTACTTTTTGTACATATTTCGGAAAAAAAACCGTAGTTTCTTTTCGAAATGTAATATCCTACAAATTCTTTGTTTGGAGCTTAAACATTTATTAAATTCATTATTCACAGGAATATTCTTTAATATCCTTCAAATTTCATTCAAACGATGGAAATACCAATAAGCCTTTTTGTACAAATTGCTAGAAAATGACCGAGGATGTAAAAATTTTCAACGTTCTTAATAAAAAGTTTTTTATTTATTTTACGTTTATTATAATAAAATTTACCAAGAGGTCGTTGACAAATAAATTTTTCAATTCATATAGTGCTTCTTCTAATTGTTGATATATTTTGCTTTCGTTCTCTCTACCCGCACTCCACTGGTCTTCAATATTAGTTACCTGAACCTTTGCCTGCATTTTCCCGGTACCGTTTGATAAATGAAATTACAGAGCTTTTTGTGTGTTTTAACTTTCCTTTCAACGTGAATTGTCGTTAATGACTTTTTTGTTATTTATAATTTAGTATCCTGCAGTATTTAGCATAATCAATCAATAGTCTGTAGAGCATGGCACGACATAAGTTAGGTAGTCGAAATATCGACATAAATGGCCATACTTCGCTGTCTGCATCAAGATTCTTATTTTCCCAGGTGAAAGTTCGTCGAGGTGGAGTATGTTAGTAAGTGTAGATAAGTTATAATTTATTCACGCAATAAGGAAAGATTTATATATCATTATTGTCCATTTTTTTAGTTCAATGAGGTAATGGCATCAACAAACGCAGCAAACTGTTGCTAGCGAATCGTGATTGGGCCGATACGGTGCCAGTATTTGACCAAACAGATTAATAGCTTTTGCGAGAATGATGGTCGGCCTCGTAAATAATGATTAAGTATCTAGGTTTGCTAGAGAATAATTTGATCAATGAAGTTATTATAATGTATCATAACTATTTCTGCGACGAAGAACTATTTTCGGTGTCAGATAAATATTAAACTAATGACTATTTTCATCATGTATTTAGAATACACAAACCGGCATTGAATAATTATAGTTTTGATAAATTTTTGAAAGACGCCTTTGATATCGTATCAATTTAGAAAATTAGTTGATTAGATCATAGCTAACTGAGGAGGCACCGCTCATCTCAATCTAAAAATATTTCATAAACTAACCTAAAAATAAGATCTAAATATTTCTTACCTATGAAAGAGTTTCGCAGTGCCCGATTTTTCATTAATCAGTATGAACAATTGGCTCGAATTGTTCACGAAGCCCAGCTTGTTAAGAAGTCGTCGGTGAGGTCGTTAGTGAACAACCGTCGTGTCAGGGTTTGTCTGTGACGTCATCATGACTTTAGTCATTCTCAACTGCCCAGGCTTGATATCTACAAAGATTGAATTATTATAGTAAAAATCCTAATTATAATATTTAGATTATAATAGAAACTGTTGCAACCTTGCATACAATTGAGTTTTATCAGACTTCTGAAAAATAATTACTTAAATTCTTGAACTAAATTCTATATAATTAGGTCCGAATTTAATAGCGCCGACATTGAGAATAATTTATGGACAACATTTATTATTCAAGTATGGTCTGTAGTTCTTGCCAAAAACGCTAAAGTGGGCAGCTTTGGTTTTTCGCACATTTGCGGCTGCAAGAAATGCAATGAGTTGTGACACTAAATTCTCAAATGCACCACTTAAAATATTCTTTACTTGATAAATTAGAAAACATTATTTTTAAAATCCGTTCAGAGACACACGAATAGCAAAATTTACTTTGCCTCTCAGAGCCTTAAATGAAATTATAATTTCCTCCATGTAAACGGACCTCGTCAAAATGGTTCAGCGTCTTGCGTACACCCAATGGAACTAATAAAATGATATTATGAAATTTACAGTTGTTTTCAAAGCACTAGACATCATTTAAACATATAGAAAATTTGATCTGCAGATTGCAGTTAAATGGATATTGGCTGTTTCAATCGTTCAGCCGGTTTAAGCACACTTCGATTCCCTTGAAATCAGAAACTTATTGACAGTTGACCCAATTTTGTACGACTTAGAAATTGGTACCAATTAAACCATTTATTACAGTTGAACTAATTTCTGACGACTTTTAAATTGGTAACAATTAAACTATTCATTACAGTTGACCCAATTTCTGACGACTTTTAATCTGGTAACAATTAAACCATTTATTAATATCAGTTTTTTATTCTCGAAATCATTATTTTCTTATCATTAACAGTTTCGTGCCGTGGTTGAACCGATCTTTGGACCTGCTTGGTGACGACGACTTAGCGCATCCATCACGCAACTCCCAGCCAGCCATGGGCTACCGCTACTCCGAGCCTGAAGACTACGATGAAATGGCCCTCATGTACGACCCGCAGTCAGTAGCTTTTGGGAATAACATTTCTTTCGACGACAACAGCATGGGAATTTATATTGATGACGGATTCTCGAACCAAAACCTAAGCACTGGTGGTATCCCGCCACCACTTCCACCTAGAATGGAATCCCGCATGGAGTTTGTACCAGGAACTACACAGAATCCATTTCAAATGCATCAACGAAACCAACTACAGCAGCATCTCCAGCAGATGCATTACCAAACATCCCTAATGCAGAATCAAAACCAGATAAGCTCACCTTTTGGCACAACACAAGAAGAAAAAACGATGAATCGCAAGTCGCAACCGGACATGGAACTGTTCGTGTCTTCGTACAGCGAGGATAACAGCTGTGAAGGTCCTCAACCGCATGCTGAGGCTGGACCAATGCCCCGCCGTCTCCCACATCAGCAGGGGACAAAGTCTGGGCCCAACCAACAGCGCCAGAGGAAGGGGTTGTCACAACCTGACATGGCCAGGTTCACGGAAGCTGTACGTAACCTGCAGAAACATGTTGTTGAATTAGATCAAGCCGTTAATGAGATTACAAAGGAAGTTGAAGACTCGAAATCAGACCTAAGTATTGTTAAGATGAGCTTAGTGAGCGTCAAGAAAGACAAGGAAAAACTGCACGACGCTATTTCCATCGTATCCCAAGAAGCTGCAAAAATGAAGGAGCAAGTTTCTTCCTCGTTGAAGGTATAGCATTTGACTGACTTTAATTCAAGTTGGGTGCCATGATTGTTCCACTAACGCGATGTATTTAACTTCAAGTCGAGTGGCTTATGAAGGTATTGCACATGCCTGACTTTAGTTCAAGTTGGATGCCATGATTGTTCCACTAACGCGACGTATTTAACTTCAAGTTGAGTGGCTTTTACACTACTAACGTTGATAAGGTAGACTACTGCATTGCGTATTTTCATCTATTCACTTGTTAACATTAATCTTCAAATTTGTTGCTTGACAGTACGTTCATTATTAGTGTTATATACTGTACTTAGAGTAAATTGTTATAGAAGACCTCACTTCAACTGAGAACTAATATGCACCCTGGACAACAGACTTCCAGTATATTGTATGAATAATTTTGTGGACACTGAGCAGCACGATGCAATTATAAGCTTATTATAAGTAGATAGTTTGTTGTTATCATTCATTTTACTAACAATACTGCCTGGTGATAAACTTTGTTACTGTAGTTATGATACCAGAATGATAATGTTCAACATGATACAAACTGCTATTTTAACACAGCATGTGCTAGTGAATTTTGAAAATAATGCATAATGCATATGGAAAGAAAACGGATTGTCAGATTAAAATATTATTTATTAAATATTAGTCAGGTTAAAATATTATCGCTCATTAAAGGCATACAAGGCATATTATTCAGAAGACCATTATTAATTGTGAGGAGCATAATTCCCCTTAACCTTGTGATGAAGATAATTCGTTACTTACTTGTAAAGATAATTCCAGATTCCAAATGAATATGGAATTATCATCATTTTCTGGCAACAATGAGTGAAGGATGATTTTGGAATTGAGGAAGAAAAAGAAGTTGAATTCTTTATTTATCTGCAAGTAAAGAATTGAGGATGAGAGGCTTTCGAAGCTGGAATTGTAGTAATCGGAAGGAGAAAAACCCTGTAACCTTAGATAAAAAATGTTTAAAATCTAGATAATCCCATCTTATTCCGAACTCTTTAACTAGTTTTAATGGATTTTAATTTTGACGACGTGACAGATTTCAACACGGCATAAGAACAACCAGAAAATTGCTTACAATTATTCTCTATGTTCCTGTAGCATGGCGTTGATATGTTTTCTTGTTGTACACCAACATAACTTTTAAATTGATTTTTGAGTCGATTACTACTATTCCAATTCATCATTGTTTAGTTCTTGTGGAAATGAATATCGAAGGAGAATTGCGCCTTTTTTGGAAATAATAACTTTCGTTATATAGGAATAACTTTCAAGAAATAATGACCTTCAAGCCAAGTAATGATTTTCAAGCCAAATAGTGACTTTTAAGTCGAATAATGACTTTCAAGCCAAATATTTACTTTAAATAATGACTTCCAAGTCAAATAAAGACTTTTAAAACAAGTAATGATTTCCAAGAAAAATAATGACTTTCAAGCCAAGTAATGATTTTCAAGCCAAATAATGACTTTCAAGCCAAATATTTACTTTAAATATTGACTTCCAAGAGTGAATGACTTCCAAGAAAAGTAATGACTTCCAAGAAAAATAATGACTTTCAAGCCAAGTAATTATTTTCAAGCCAAATAGTGACTTTTAAGCCAAATAATGACTTTCAAGCTAAATATTTACTTTAAATAATGACTTCCAAGAAAAATAATGACTTTCAAGCCAAGTAATGATTTCCAAGAAAAATAATGACTTTCAAGCCAAGTAATGATTTTCAAGCCAAATAGTGACTTTTAAGCCAAATAATGACTTTCAAGCCAAATATTTACTTTAAATATTGACTTCCAAGAGTGAATGACTTCCAAGAAAAATAATGACTATCAAGCCAAGAAATGACTTTAAGCCAAATAATGACAGACGAGTGAAATAACGAATTTTATGTGACATAACGACTCAGGAATGAAATAAGGACTCAACATTAAATTAACGAATTTATGATAAGAACTTCGACTATCGGGTGCAGCAATGATTTTTGTGTGAACTAATTCTTTTCATGTGAAGTAATGCCTTTTGAATGAATAAATGACTTACGAGTGAAATAATACTTTAGAGTGAAATGATACCATGCCATATATAATCTTAAAGGACATTCCACTCTCATCTTCCTCAGCGTCAACTAAAGAAGCTTTTGAAGTTTTCTCCAGAAAGTTCAACTGTTTATTGTCGTTTTCTTAACCTTCAATAATAAACCAGCGATAGAAATAATCAAGTCAAAATTAATTCACGCGTGTTACTAATCAATTTACTAATCATTTCAAAAAACGCAAATTAATTTTTTTTATCAAAAGCGCAATCAGTGGACAATCATTTAGAAACAAATTATTTCAACTGAAAAAATACTGGTTTACGTTTTGAGTTTTAAAATTTACCCACACAAATAATTGAAACCTAAAAAAATTAGCATTAAATTTGGTGGTCGGTAATGGTTTGATTACCATAAGTTACCATTAATTAGATTATTTTAATATCCGCGAAAATTGAGATTTACACCTGACCTAGAGTTTCTACCGCATGTAGTCTGGATGCATGTAGTCATACTTAAACTACCAATAGCCATGATAATCATGCAATTAGCAGGTCCCTATATGGCATCTATAACTCTTTTTTTAACTTACTAATGCTTCAGAAGACGAGCACAGATCTCTTCAGTACAGCCATTAAAGTATTTCTAGTATTTTGATATTCGTAATTTCCGAAATACGAGTAAGGTATCTTTTAATTTTAACCACTAGAATAGGTCATCATGATGTCCAGAACGCCATTTTAATTTTATATGATAAATACTGAATACTAAGTATTTTACTTATTTCCAAACGTTCGATTTTCATCACGTACATCTTTTCAGGAGGCGGAAAGGCTGCAAAAAACGGCAACCGCTGCTTTATTGATTGCAGAAAAAGCAAAAACCGATCAGCAAAATTTGAAAAAAGAATACGAGAATTTACTACGTCACATGAAAAGCACTATAACAGCCCTCAAAAAAGAGGCATTAAAAGCTTCTATTTCGGCGCCATCAACTCTGATCTATCAGAAACTGCATGGCGACTCCTCGGATCGAGACGACGAAGAAGAAGGTTGTGATAACGATAACGAATCTGTAGAAGAAGAAAACGACGGAGACGATGACAAGAAAAGGAAGTCCAAAGAAAACACCGGGAAGAAGCAAGGATTCTTCAGTCGTCCATCCAGCATCATCTCGGGTTTGACGGGACGATCTTCCTTGACCAAATCGACTCCGAGTCTCGATGCTCCCGAAAAAGATAAAAATAAGGATAGTGCCAACAGTCCTAACAAAAACAGAGAAAAACGCGATAAAGACAAATCTCTCAAAGCGGAGACTAGGCTTATCGAAAAAAATGCAAAAAAAGACAACTTTAAGACAACGAAAGGGCCACTTGAGAGAGGTCAGAAATTGGCACGACATATGAGCGATGACTTCCCAATGATTGATGGAACGACCAGTCCTCTGACCATCTCACCTGCGCCATCAAAAAAAGATTTGTCAAGCATGATGGGACCTCAGGATCATAACTTGGCAGAACCAATTTCATCTCCAGCAGGGGCAAGTCGCCCAAGAAAACTCAACCTCAAACCACAGAAATCTGGAAACTCTGGAGCTTCATCGCCTGACTCGCCTACTCGGACCACTAGTCCGTTTGACGTCCCGAAAATGACGTTGAATGGCCGAGCTGCATCGCCTACGGGTTTTGCTATCCACCGTCCTGGATCAACACCGGGTTCCCTGTCTCGTCAAGGTTCGATGACAACGGTTCCTGAAGATCGTGCTATCGATACCAGGGCGTACGACAACCGTCCCTCTGATCCACCTCCACCGCCCCCAACGAACAGAGTTTTCGCCATTTCAAGGCAAAGCTCATCGCCCAACATCGCCACCCAAAAGTCGAATACCTCGATTTTAACGAAGCAGCGATCCCTCGGAGTCCTGCTAGAAGAAGCAAAGAGTCCAATCTCCCGTCAGTCTTCCACGGTTTCAATGATTGATGATCGTCCTATCGTGGACCAAACTTTACCCATGTCACCAGCTGCTTCGTTGCTGAGTTTCCAAGGATCTTGGAGTACCACATCGCTCAACAGACCTGATTCTGCTATAGGTTTCAACGAATCTGATGAATTCCCACGAAGCGTCACATCGCCAAAGCTGAGACCTCGAGGTCCATTGGAGCAAGTCGCCGGCACGGTGCTTGCAGGGTCGAATCTACAAGCTTCTGCTGTTCACCCACTGGACGAAAGTGGGATAGAGCCTCCTTTGGCTACGTCCAGTCTCAAGAAAAGGAAAAAAGTGAAAACGGATCCCGTTTTGGCGTAAATCAAGACTCAGATGGGACGCGTCAATATTAATTAAAAATACTTTGCAACGTTCGATCGCGTGTTCTCGATAAGTGTCTCCGACAAAGCTGGTTAGCCGCGAAGAGTATCTTCATTCAACTCCTAGCTTACAGAGGCCTTATCAGATAAATCGAAGTAAACAGCAATGGAATGACATTGCAACAGCATTTCATTATTCTTGTTAAACAGATTTCATGAGAGACCTCAACGTATGTAAATTTAAGACTAAACTTTGTACTCAAAGATTGGAGCAAAAAGTGGAGGTTCGAAACAACTAATGGTTGTGAAAAATCTGGTGGAAACCGGATAGGTAGTCGCGCAGTTAAGAATCAGCGACAGCCAATAACCAACTCTGACACCCATTTATTTCATTTTTGTTCATTTAATCAAATCATTGTTACACATTGATTTTGCTTCTTATAAAATCCAGCATCGCTAACGACAATCCTACGCTAATTTTTGAAACATTTTCTATAGAATTTTCATTGCTACGACTTTTTGCTTTACTTAGCTGATAACCGACGATTTGATGACCTAGGTTCACCAATTTTAATTATAAACAACATGTTTCGTACCTCAGGAAACAACCTCTTAATTTTGTCAACCTCTTCCTTTATCTTACTATAAAAATATTTTCTTTGAATCAAATCAGTAACTAAGAAATTTACGAAATTTCTAGAATTTTGTAATGTAGGTTGTAAAACTGAGCAACAGGCCGAGCAACTGCAACCATTGAACCGCCAAGGCTTGTATTCGAAAATATTTCAGTCAGCTTTCAAATTTATAATATTAATTTTAGAATAATTATTAATACAGAACACGTTTAGTAACTATTCATTTGGATGATGTTCACGACGTGATATAGCATGTTTATTTAACTTGCAGCTAAATAAATACGACTTTATTCTGGCTAATATCAGTCATTTAAATTCTCGACGGCTATTAAACATCTACATAAGAAGATGCTTGCTTAACTCGCAGGTCTCTTATTTTGTACAAGTTTATGCTCATATCTTTCTCCGATGTCATTTTACGAAATGACAGTAAAGTTTATCTTGTTTTGGGTCTTCCAGAATATTAGGCTACGATCAAACGGTAATAATGTTCAGCTAAGATGATAAAACATATCTTAAAAGGTTAGAAAGAGCTTCAGTCGAAATTATAAACATATCAGTAAACGATTGGAAAGGTTTTCGTGTAAAAGCCACCAAGGCGGAGCAGTTGGTAGGCCTTGTTGTAAGTCTTTTTGAAACTTTATAAAACAAAATTCAATTAGGATTTAGAATTCAAAATGTATAATTCTAGATAGTCTACCTGAAAAAAATCCCTGATCATTCACAAACCCATTTTTTCTCGATATTCATAAATTTTTAGTTTACATCCAGATAGAAACTTAGAAAGAGTAACATATTAACGTTTCGATTTTTTACTAACCCAAGTTTTGGATCTTACACAACGAACGAAAGTCTTTATCGAAGTAGTTCCCTCCTTTTTAGTTTTGTTGCTACACAACGAATAAAATTGCATCGACTATTGGATTTTTATTTTAATCCTTTTCTAACGAAATGTCGGCATTACATTTGTGCAGGTGTTACAGTTTTTGCTGTATAAATAGTACACAAGACTTTAAACTTTTCGAAATTATATAATTTAATTAAAAATTAATTACATAAACTGACAAATTAATTACGGAAATTGGCAAATTAATCACGTAAATTGGCAAATTAATTACGGATATTACCAATTTAATTACGCAAATTAGCAATTAATTACCCAAATTAGCAAATTAATTACGGAAATTAGCAAATTAATTACGGAAATTAGCAGATTAATTACTGAAATTAGCAAATTAATTATGGAAATTAGCAAATTTCCGTAAGGTTACAATGTACGAATAAATTGCATATTCTGAACTAGACAAGTTTTGGAGCACAGTTAAGACTCCTACAATACAGAGAGATTTCATCTATTTTGCAGGATGAAAAAATCGAAGCCATTCTCATCAGATGGTAATCTATCAATATGGTATTGTTATCAGTTGTCTGTAGTAAAGTAGAGTATTGAAGCTCAATCAGCTTTTGAAGCTAAGAATACCGTACCTAGAAAAAAAGTAAATATGACTCTTTAATAAAAAGAATCTGTTCTTATAAGGAGTAAGACGTAAGAGTGGACAGATGTAAGAGTGGGTCAGATGTAAGAGTGGGTCAGATGTAAGAGTGGGTCAGATGTAAGAGTGGGTCTGATGTAAGAGTGGGTCAGATGTTAGAGTGGGTCTGATGTAAGAGTGGGTCAGATGTAAGAGTGGGTCAGATGTAAGAGTGGGTCAGATGCAAGAGTGGGTCAGATGTATGAGTGGGGGTCAGATGTAAGAGTGGGTCAGATGTATGTAAGAGTGGGTCAGATGTAAGAGTGGGTCAGATGTAAGAGTGGGTTAGTTATTAGAGTGGATTTTTCACAACTTGGCTGATTGTAAAATAGTTTGTTGCTCAACATAGAACAAATCACTATATAAATAAATCGTGAACAGCCGTCCCAAATTAACGCACAAATTTTATTAAGTAATGGCTACAAATAGTCCAAATAATTCCCAAGAACAGAATGTATCGAATGAATGTCGTAGAAATCAGTCTAAATTATATCGGTGCACTCATATGTCACAAATCACAATCATATCATGATTTTCTATCAATTCTAATTTCACAAATTCACGTGTACTTGTTGATCAATAAAAATTTTCAGAATCAAGAGTTAAAATAGCGTTTTTACAATAAATGTGCAGTGTACATCACGCCGAAAACGGCCTAAAATAATGTATAAAGTTAATTCCCGATATGATAAATAGAGAAGTTTACCAACTCAAATCAAGTTTTTTCTGACGTTGCCCTAGAAAACGGTTATTCTTGCAGAGACTATATATTTCTTGGTGGAGGCAGGTATAAAATGAATTATTTGATATTCAAGCTAGACTAAGCTAATTACAAAATACAAAAAAGCATCTCATAAATTTTTTTGCAAATCATTGGCACTTTAGGGATAGGTAAAAAGCTTATTTAATTTAATAGTTTACTACCTTATCGCTAATTACTTCATATAATTTTTGTTTCCCTTCAATTTCCCTTTCCCTTCAGTCTCCATTAAGCCGTTGGAGTCTCCATTAAGCCGTGGTCGAGAGCGGACGCTCGTGCTCGTGGTCCCAAATTTCTAAATTTTTAACCTTTACTGTGCCGTTTTCGGAACTCTTTTCGCATTTTTTTTTATGATCCGTGCCAGAGAATAACCGAATTTCAGTTCAGTTCAGTGAAGTCAGTAAAAGAGAGTGCAAATTGAATGAACAAGCCAAACAAGTGAAAGTGTTTTTCATTTTTAAATAACGCGGACTTGTTGAGTCAGTAGAGGGTTGCCGCGAGGGTAACGCCCACANCAGTCTACCTCTACTGGACTTACCAGTCTACCTCTACTGGACTTACCAGTCTACCTCTACTGGACTTAATAGTCTACCTCTACTGGACTTAGCCGTCTACCTCTACTGGATTTACCAGTCTACCAATAATGGACTTACTAGTCTACTTCTACTGGACTTACCAGTTTACTTCTACTGGACTTACCAGTTTACTTCTACTGGATTTACCAGTAGAAGTAATTTCTACTAGAATTTCCAGTCTACCTCTACTAGACTTGCCAGTCCACTTCTACTGGACTCATCAAATACAATAAATTATCTACACGAAATACAATAAATTGTCTGCACGATACAATAATTTGTCTGCAAGAAATACAATTAATATAACACTTCAGTCTGTAATCGCACTTTCATACTTCAAAATGAGGCGTAAATACGAGTTGACATATATAGGTAGTGCACAAATGCACTCGTTTCTTACATTGTAAAGAGCTGTCAGAAAATATTGTGAAACAGCTGTGCGGGAAGATATATGTACAGGGTGAACCAGAATTAACTGACCCTTTTAATTTGTTAATAAATAAAAAAATAACAACGTTATGAAGTTGAAACTTGTTTTATTTAAAAGAAGAACATTTTTATGGTAATATTGTATCCTAGTTAAAATATTGTATGTAATATTGTATCCTAGTTAGTTATTGTATCCTAAAAACTAGGATACAATATTACCATAAAAATGTTCTTCTTTTAAATAAAACATGTTTCAACTTCATAACGTTCTTAGTGTTTTTATTTATTAACAAATTAAAAGGGTCAGTTAATTCTGGTTCACCCTGTATATTCGAAACAGCTGTACACGAAGATGTATGTATATTCGAAACAGCTGTACAGGAAGATGTACATATGTATGTTCGAAACAGCTGTACATCAAGATATATGAATATTCGAAACAGCTGTAAAGGAAGATGTATGTATGTTCAAAACAGCTGTACAGAAAAATTCGAAACAGCTGGACAGGAAGATATATATATATATTCGAAACAGCTGTACAGGAAGATGTATGTATATTCAGAACAGCTGTACAGGAAGATGTACATATGTATATTCGAAACAGCTGTACAGGAAGATGTATGTATATTCGAAACAGCTGTACATCAAGATATAGGAATATTCGAAACAGCTGTACAGGAAGATGTATGTGTGTTCAAAACAGCTGTACATCAAGATATATGAATATTCGAAACAGCTGTACAGGAAGATATATGTATATTCGAAACAGCTGCACAGGAAGATATATGTTTATTCGAAACAGCTGTACGGGAAGATGTATGTATGTTCAAAAAAGCTGTACAAGAAGATGTATGTATATTTAGAACAGCTGTACAGGAAGATGTATGTATATTCAAAACAGCTGTACAGGAAGATGCATGAATATTCGAAACAGCTGTACAGAAAGATGTATGTATGTTCAAAACAGCTGTACAGAAAGATTCGAAACAGCTGTACAAGAAGATATATGTATATTCGAAACAGCTGTACAGGAAGATGTACATATATTCGAAACAGCTGTACAAGAAGATATATGTATATTCAAAAAAGCTGTACAGAACGATTTTAAACAGCTGTACAGGAAGATGTACATATATTCGAAACAGCTGTACAAGAAGATATATGTATATTCGAAACAGCTGTACAGGAAGATGCATGTATATTCAAAACCATGAAGATTTTCCTGTCGTTTGCCGAGTGACGTCACTCGCACGGTCGACCAATCAGGACGTTTGACAGTTCGCTGATTACAGACTAGACAGAAATAGACGGACGCTCAGAGTGACAGTCGATCACTGTGTAAAGCAGGTCAGCTAATGGCGAGGCAGTTTCAGCTCCCGTGGATTGTTGGTAGAAATTTTTATAGCGCTATATAATCGCGTCAGGAATGATATTGCACGACACGTGTAATGCTGTTTGTCAAAATAAAATTGTACAAAATAAAGTATGTCAAAATAAAATTGTACAAAATAAAGTATGTCAAAATAAAATTGTAGCGCAATATTTGTCATGCGTCAAGAAGGATATTGCACGACACGTGTAATGCTGTTTGTCAAAATAAAATTGTAGCGCAATATTTGTCATGCGTCAAGAAGGATATTGCACGAGACGTGTAATGCTGTTTGTCAAAATAAAATTGTACAAAATAAAGTAAGTTGTAGCGTAATATTTGTCATGCGTCAAGAAGGATATAACACGACACGTGTAATGCTGTTTGTCAAAATAAAATTGTACAAAATAAAGTAAGTTGTAGCGTAATATTTGTCATGCGTCAAGAAGGATATAACACGACACGTGTAATGCTGTTTGTCAAAATAAAATTGTACAAAATAAAGTAAGTTGTAGCGTAATATTTGTCATGCGTCAAGAAGGATATAACACGACACGTGTAATGCTGTTTGTCAAAATAAAATTGTACAAAATAAAGTAAGTTGTAGCGTAATATTTGTCATGCGTCAAGAAGGATATNTTTTTATGGCGCTATGTAATGATTTTTTATAGCGCTATATAATGATTTTTTATGGCGCTATGTAATGATTTTTTATGGCGCTATGTAATGATTTTTTATAGCGCTATATAATGATTTTTTATAGCGCTATATAATGATTTTTTATGGCGCTATGTAATGATTTTTTATGGCGCTATGTAATGATTTTTTATAGCGCTATATAATGATTTTTTATAGCGCTATATAATGATTTTTTATGGCGCTATGTAATGATTTTTTATGGCGCTATGTAATGATTTTTTATAGCGCTATATAATGATTTTTTATAGCGCTATATAATGATTTTTATAGCACTATATAATGATTTTTATAGCACTATATAGTGATTTTATAGCGCTATATAATCGCGTCAGGAATGATATCGCACGACACGTGTAATGCTGTTTGTCAAAATAAAATTGTAGCGCAATATTTGTCATGCGTCAAGAATGATATTGCACGACACGTGAAATGCTGTTTGTCAAAATGAAATTGTACAAAATAAAGTATGTCAAAATAAAATTGTAGCGCAATATTTGTCATGCGTCAAGAAGGATATTTATTACACGAGTCATGAAAGACGGACTTTCCAAATATAGGTTGAGAATTTTACGGATTTAGCTTTAACCTTCACTGCGGGATTTGAGGAAAAATTTTATAGAAGTTATATTCGATCATTTGTATAAAATATTTTACAACAGACATGGGAAATTAATTTCGAAAATAAACTTTATAACAGCGAATATTAAATATTATTATTATTATTATTTGAATTTTCATTTTAACTTAGAAGTTTTTCTAAGTTAAAATGAAAATTCAAATGAAAAGAAATTTTAAGTTTACGATACTTAGATGGTTGGAGCAACACCAGAGGTGCCTCATGTTTATTTGTTTTGAAAACGACTTACATTTTAAAACCATATATGAATTTAAATTTTGGCGAATTTCATTAGAAGGTTCAGTTCCATTATGTCACTATTCAAAATCGTTGCCGTATTTGAAATTTAACTGTTCGAAAGTCATTATTGGAGCATCCCGAATTCACTTCTAAAAATATATTCGAAATAAAACCGAAAGAATTAGAAAATGTTCAGTATGCTCGATCGACGGCAGCTGATTCAAGATGAGAGATTAAAAATAAAAGAACTGAAAAAAACGATTAAAAATAATGTATGAAAAGCAAGATCAAACTAAAAGATGCCGAGCAACTTAATCCAATTCATGAATTTCAGAAATACTGCCTTAAAAACTATAACTATTAGGTATAATAGATTAGTAAATAGTGTAACTACTAAATACCTGGCACAAACTTCCTATTAATTAAATACCTGCAAACCGAGATTATTGTAAAAAAAATGCCACTAAACTAAAGTGTCTAGTCATGGTCGGGTTAACCATTGTCTCTTATACACATCTAGATGTGTATAAGAGACAGGAACACGCATGCGTGTAGCGATAACACGCATGACACCGCCACCTGAACACGCATGCGTGTAGCGATAACACGCATGACACAGACACCTGAACACGCATGCGTGTAGCGATAACACGCATGACACCGGCACCTGAACACGCATGCGTGTAGCGATAACACGCATGACACAGACACCTGAACACGCATGCGTGTAGGATAACACGCATGCGTGTAGCGATAATACGCAAAACACCGCCACCTGAACACGCATGCGTGTAGCGATAACACGCATGACACAGACACCTGAACACGCATGCGTGTAGCGATAACACGCATGACACCGACACCTGAACACGCATGCGTGTAGTGATAAAACGCATGACACGGACAACGTAACACGCATGCGTGTAGTGATAACACGCATGACACGGACACCGTAACACGCATGCGTGTAGTGATAACACGCATGACACCGACACCTGAACACGCATGCGTGTAGTGATAACACGCATGACACGGACACCTGAACACGCATGCGTGTAGTGATAAAACGCATGACAGGGACACCTGAACACGCATGCGTGTAGTGATAACACGCATGACACCGACACCTGAACACGCATGCGTGTAGTGATAAAACGCATGACACGGACACCTGAACACGCATGCGTGTAGCGATAACACGCATGACACAGACACCTGAACACACATGCGTGTAGTGATAACACGCATGACACCGACGCCTGAACACGCATGCGTGTAGCGATAGCACGCATGACACAGACACCTGAACACGCATGCGTGTAGCGATAACAGGCATGCGTGTAGCGATAACACGCATGCGTGTAGCGATAACACGCATGACACCGACACCTGAACACGCATGCGTGTAGCGATAACACGCATGACACCGATACCTGAACACGCATGCGTGTAGCGGTATACACGCATGACACCGATACCTGAACACGCATGCGTGTAGCGATAACACGCATGAGAGGAGCGATAACACGCATGACACAAACACCTGAACACGCATGCGTGTTGCGATAACACGCATGCGTGTAGCGATAACACACATGACACAGACACCTGAACACGCAACTAACCATTCATGCCACTGGGCACGAACCATTCATGCCACTGGGCAAATGTTTATTACAAACGATTTTACTTTGCAATATTAACGGCGGCTTAGCAATAAATCGAACACTCGCATTAGTAAAATTTGTTTAATGACACTTAACATAATGGGCAGGTACACGTACCAACGTAATTAAAATTTTGTTACAAGTATCAAGGATACAAATAATAAGGTAATAAAGTAAATTTACACGTACGAGATAGAAGATATTCCAATAATTACCAAATTTACAACCATTATAGTTATTTAATCACAGAAAATCTAGTGGATATACTCCGCATCCTAAGCCATTAATCAAGCCACGAAAATCGATATAAATAATTCATTTTTTTCAACCCAGTCAATGTAGTACTTGAATGGTATTAGAAACCCTTTGAACATGGTTGAACATCTAGTAAAAGATACTTTTCAATTGAATTAATTTTATAAATTGCATCTACCTGGATATAATTAAATATATTTGATTGATTAAATATGTAGAAGGATTATCTTCTACATATTTAATTCACCAGTAGAAAAGATCATGTAGTTTAAATGCAACATTCAAAATTATCATCCGTTTAATATTCTGAGTAGATTATCGTTTTAATGACGACTATTTGGGTGTTTTACAAATCGTGATATACATTATAAAATATAGCCTAGATTCTTTAAAAATAAAAAATCAATAAAAATCCGGCATATCTCAGTCTACTTACTTTGCTATCGTTGCTTCCAAATCCAGAACTGTTATTGAACTCCATACTGCAATCTGACAAAGATTTAAAATAAGAAAAAAGCACGATTTCTAGCCGCAAGATTAAATAATTAATAAACTTTGGCCTGCGTTTGTTTCTTTGGTTCTGGTTTACATATATTTATTATTCTTGGTTATTAAAATTTCTGAATAGGAATTTAATCGGACGGTAAAGCACACACCGTGGAACAGTTCACGAAATCGACATAATTTTTCTTCAACGTCAAAGGAACTCTAGAAAACCATTGGCCAGGATTGTTTCCTCTCTCATTGCAGTTTTTGTTATGTTTTTTAAATAACATTATATAAACATTTTTATGATTTACAGAATCAAGCTTATTGATTGGTGAATAAATATATTTTCAATAAAGTTCGTAAATCAAATTGCTCTGGCGGGGCCTAAACTGTTTTTTTAATAGTACCAAATTTGGGAATCGGAAATAAATAAAATCAATAATAACATCTTTTCCACAT
Source organism: Hyalella azteca (assembly GCF_000764305.2). Taxonomy (NCBI): domain Eukaryota; kingdom Metazoa; phylum Arthropoda; class Malacostraca; order Amphipoda; family Hyalellidae; genus Hyalella; species Hyalella azteca. The sequence goes on from NW_025931053.1 coordinate 27,067, forward strand.
AGGAGATGTACATGAAACATATATAAACACAAAATTTAAAATAAAATTTATATTTATTTCTATAACTGGGTTAATATAAACACGAGTTTTTTATATTGCTCACTGTATTCAAGTATTAAAAATCATAATATCGTCAACGCATCAAATTATTAATTTGAAAATTATTACAATAACTATTCAAACAAAAACATACGTTACTTCCACAAGAAATATTTTTCAGTAATGCGACACATCACAAGAAGTTGACGCTAGCAAAAAACCGCGTCACAGAATGTACGCAGGAAATTTGACTGATGACTCAGTTTACTGCCGCTTGCTGACTGAAAACTCACTTTACTGCCGCTTGCTGAGCGCTGACCACGTCTTTACTGCCGCTTGCTGAGTGAAATGTCGTTCATGTACGCAGGAAATTTGACTGATGACTCAGTTTACTGCCGCTTGCTGACTGAAGACTCATTTTACTGCCGCTTGCTGACTGAAGACTCGCTTTACTGCCGCTTGCTGAAGGCAGTTTATGTCCACCTCCCACGCACTGGTCACTTCAAGCCCCTCTTGTCTACGTAACTTTACAGATCCTTGCTCTACGGTTGTTGACCGTACAGTTGTTTGCATGTCAATGAATATGAATTAATGTCTAATACATGTATTAATACACGTGTTAATGCACGACTTAATACACTAGTAATTCGCGTGTTAATTCATGTGTTATTACCCGTGTTAATACACGTTTTAAGGCACGAGTTAATGTACGACTTAATACACTAGTAATTCGCGTGTTTATTCATGTGTTATTACCCGTGTTAATACACGGGTTAAGGCACGTGTTAATGTACGGTTTAATACACTAGTAATTCGCATATTAATTCATGTGTTATTACCCGTGTTAATGCACGGGTTAATACACTAGTAATTCGCGTATTAATTCATGTGTTATTACCCGTGTTAATGTACGGTTTAATACACTAGTAATTCGCGTATTAATTCATGTGTTATTACCCGTGTTAATGTACGGGTTAATACTCTAGTAATTCTCTGTGTATTAACGTGTTAGTATCCGTGTTTAATTCACGGGTTAATGCACTGATAATAGACGGATTAATACACTAGTAATTTACGTGTTAATACACGTGTAGTTACACGTGTTGATACATTAATAACTCACATGTATTACACGTATTAATACCCGTGTTAATGCAGGTTTTAATACGTGTGATCATATGAGTATTAATACACGTGTTAATGACGCTGTTTTAAAACGATTGATTCTGGAAGCGGAATCAAATTTTTCCAAGATCGAAAGTTTTGTGAATCTGAAGTTGTTGAATAATTATTAAGCGCTAATTAAGAATATTAATTTATGTAGCGTTACATTCTTTACAAATAAAGAGCGAGTGAACGTAAGCAAAACGCCATATCGCATGAACCTTAAATTCAATTCACTCAGTGTGGGATTTGAATAATCTACTTTTATCTACTTACTTTAGAATAATCTACTTACTACTTTAATCTACATGCACAACTAAAAATATAAATATTTTTGTCCTGTAGTCAAATTCCTTCCTAATACGTTAGGATAGTACGATATGATGGTTTTGTTCAAATCAATTTTTCAAAATTGATGCCATTTCATTTTCCAAAATTCCATTTCAGCTAAGTTTCCTCCATCATAAATACAACAAGATTCCTTCAATAGATGATAACAAATCTAAACTGCACCAAGCAGTCAGTGCTATTCTTACCGAAATTGCACATTATTGAAGCTAATAAATAGTAAACTGCATGCACATATTGGCTGCAGTGCTATTCTTACCGAAATTGCACATTATTTATGTAAACAAATTTAAACTGCATGCACCTGCAGTGCTATTCTTACCGGAATTTCAATTTAAACTACACATTGCCTTCAGTGCTATTCTTACCGGAATTTCATATTATTTAATGGAACAAATTTAAACCGCACCTTGTCTTTCAGTGCTATTCTTACCGGAATTTCAATTTAAACTTCACCTTGCCTTCAGTGCTATTCTTACCGGAATTTCATATCATTTAAGCGATGAGGAGCCTGCCGTTCACCACTGCCATGTTTAAGAGAAAGTGTTTATGTTGACAGTTGCGTTGGACTGTAAATAAACGAACTATAATAGGATTAAAAATAGGATTAAAATCTTCACTGTCAGAGTGCCCAATTCTTTCCTTTTCCTCTATTTACCTTCCTTTTTGTATGATAATTGCTAGCTAAATTTATCTTTAGAAGGTTGTACGTCAACCTGCCGATCAGATCACATTATTTTAATGATATTAATGGAATGCAAGTTAATGTAGACGGGCAAAAATTTACATAAACAAGAATTGATCGCAGATCTTCTTCAAACGAAATTAATATTATATTATTGTCATTTGGTATTGTAATTGAGAGAGGATGTAGTTTTGTTCAAACAGAAGCCCCCAATGGTTTTGATTAATTTAAAAATTTTCGCTATTTTTTAGAAATTTTATGAATTCATGGCAGTTTAGACGTATTTCTGACAGTGGCTCGTAGCATGGATACGCAAATGGCTTTATTCATGCAACAATTTGGTCTGCAATACAATTAAATTTAAATTAAATTTTAGTGTATTTCTGACACTATTTTTTGCAGGGAGATGAAAATAGCGTTTGTCACACATTGCTTTGGTCATTAATACAAAAAATTTAAATAGTTTTTTTTGCCGTATTATTGCTTGTGCCTTACAGCGTGCACAATAAAATTGCTTCATTTACACATCAAGTTAAGTTGTAATACAATAAATCCAAATACGTATTTTCTAAATAAGTTTCGGATGTGTAAAAATCATATTTCTAGCAGTGGCCCGTAGCTTACGGGCCACTGCCACGGGCCCGTATGCAGTGGCCCGTATATGGGCCAGAACATTGCATACGAGCCCGTAGCATACAACCGTCTGCTATAAATCCTGATGTAGACTAAATTAATTCTAAATTTGTATTTAAAAATGGTTAAACCGTAGCATACGTAGCACGAATGACGGGATTAATTCTATATTTTTTATTTAAAATAGTTAAACCGTAGCATTCGTAGCACAAATGACGTGCAGCATCCTTTTATGGCAAATTAATTCTAAATTTGTATTTAAAATTGGTTAAACCGTAGCATACGGCTGTCCAAATGACGTACAGCATCCTTTTATGGCTCGTGGCAGAGACGAAGCAGCGTCGGCGACACCTTCAGGTCGTTTGCAGGAGGCAGTAGCTGGGGTGCGGTGCTAGGGCTGACTGCTGTATAGTGTGCACTCTCTCAACTCTGAACTTAGTTACACTCTGAGCACTCTAGCTGTACATTATGTGCTCTCTGCACGCTCTGTGCACTCTAGCTGTACACTGTGTGCACTGTGAGTACTCTAGCTGTACAGTGTGCACTCTCTCAACTCTGAACTTTGTGCACTCTGAGCACTCTAGCTGTACATTTTGTGCACTCTGTGCACTCTATCTGTATAGTGTGCACTCTCTCAACTCTGAACTTAGTGCACTCTGAGCACTCTAGCTGTACATTTTGTGCACTCTGTGCACTCTAGCTGTACATTTTGTGCACTCTGTGCACTGAACTTAAAGCACTCTGAGTACTCTAGCTGTATACTTTGTGCACTCTGAGCACTCTAGCTGTACACCTGTCTCTTATACACATCTAGATGTGTATAAGAGACAGCATGCGTGTAGCGTGAACACGCATGACACCGACACCGTAACACGCATGCGTGTTGTGATAACACGCATGCGTGTAGCGATAACACGCATGCGTGTAGCGTTAACACGCATGACACCGACACCTGAACACGCATGCGTGTAGCGATAACAGGCATGCGTGTAGCGATAACACGCATGCGTGTAGCGATAACATGCATGCGTGTAGCGATAACACGCATGCGTGTAGCGATAACACGCATGCGTGTAGCGATAACACGCATGCGTGTAGCGTGAACACGCATGCGTGACATTTTGTGCACTCTGTGCACTCTAGCTGTATACTTTGTGCACTCCGCACGTTAGTGCACTCTGAGCACTCTAGCTGTACACTTTGTGCACTCTGTGCACTCTAGCTGTACATTTTGTGCACTCTGTGCACTCTAGCTGTATACTTTGTGCACTCCGCACGTTTGTGCACTCTGAGCACTCTAGCTGTACACTTTGTGCACTCTGAGCACTCTAGCTGTACACTTTGTGCACTCTGAGCACTCTAGCTGTACACTTTGTGCACTCTGCACGCTCTGTGCACTGCATTCTGTACATTCCGCATACACAGCATATTTTGTGCACCGTGGCGGCATGAATGCAGTTTTAGAAAATATTTGTGTAATCTCTTAAAAAATTTCACAGCTAGTATAAAATATTACTATTTTTAACATTCGAGTTTAATTTGTTTGTAACAACAAGACGAATTACAATCTGAGTACTTAAAATCAATGTTTATGACTTTCAATTCGGATTGCCTAACTGAATTCAATCGCAGTCTGTGGCGCTGAGAATTTTTTTATTTTCTCAAAATTCGCTCAGCATGTGAACAAGTAAAATTAGTTTTCATCGGTAAATAGTTTTTTTTATATTCTGTTCATTTTTATTCTTCACACTGACTGGCTGGGGCATTATGATTTCCTTCCGATCAAATTCATTGTTTATTAAGTATTAGAAATATTGTCATTATTGTGCCAATTTTATTAAATCTGGTAAGATTTAATTTATATATGTAGGTAAGAATTAATAAATTTAATTTTAATTTCAGTGGTAACGTATATTTGGTTTCTTCTGTGTTTTGCACAAGCAGAAATGGATGACGACCAGATCGCAAGTAAGTGACTTCAATTAACACATGGGATTTACTTAAACTAATTTTACATTTTTACATTGCAGTTTTCATTAAATTTCCATTATCTCACTTGATAATTTGAGCACTACTAAGTTTAAATAACTGAATAAATGTGAATATGTCTGTCGTCTTTATGCCATCAGTAGATCCTATTAACGCTTACTGAATTAACCCTTAAAATTGTCCAACACTTTAAAACCTTGAACAGCAGAAAATTTTTAAGCAAGTAAGCTTAACAAAAAAATTATGAATATATTTTATGTTTTTAAAGATGCTCTCATTTTACTTTACATTTTACTTTACTTTACTTTACTTTACTCATTTTACTGTTAATGGGATTAATTAATAACGAGGTCTCGGGACTAGGAACCTAAATAATAACGAGGTCACGGAACTAGGAACCTAAATAATAACGAGGTCACGGAACTAGGAACCTAAATAATAACGAGGTCACGGAACTAGGAACCTAAATAATAACGAGGTCACGGTACTAGGAACCTAAATAATGTCTAGGTCACGGGACTAGGAACCTAAATAATAATGAGGTCTCGGGACTAGGAACCTAAATAATAATGAGGTCACGGGACTAGGAACCTAAATGATAACGAGATCACGGGACTAGGAACCTAAATAATAACGAGGTCACGGTACTAAGAACCTAAATAATAACGAGGTCACGGGACTAGGAACCTAAATAATAACGAGGTCGCGGCACTAGTAAACTAAATAATAACGAGGTCACGGGACTAGGAACCTAAATAATAACGAGGTCACGGAATCACGGAACTAGGAACCTAAATAATAACGAGGTCTCGGGACTAAGAACCTAAATAATAACGAGCTTACGGTACTAGGAACCTAAATAATAGCGAGGTCGCGGCACTAGTAAACTAAATAATAACGAGGTCACGGGACTAGGAACCTAAATAATATCTAGGTTACGGGACTAGGAACCTAAATAAACTGTACAAGTAAATGTAAATTTTTTAGATGCGCGCAACGAGCTGCGAACTGTCAAGCTGCGCCCGCCTACTATTTTAAGACGGGAATGTTTACAAAAAACTTTAAAGGGATACTGACAACAGTCTTATCTTAGTCAGCAGCTCTACTTTTACAGTAATTAAGACTTAAGTAGAGTTTACATTAGTCTTGGTCAGAAGCTCTACTTTTACAGTAATTTAGTAGAGTAGAGCTTACTGACATCAGTCTTGTCTTAGTCAGTATAGCTCCGCCTTTACAATAATTATTCTACACTTCTATTCTATTCTATTCTATTCTATTCTATTCTATTCTAAGACTTTAGTAGAGTTTACTGACAACAGTCTTATCTTAGTCAGCAGCTCTACTTATCATTAATTTAAACGTTATTAAATATTAAGCTATACGATAGAGTTAATTAAAATATCTCATTAACATATCACATAGTGAGCAATAAAACTATTTATTAAGGAGTAAAAATTTTATTCACATAATTATATAGTTAATAAATTAACAAAAATCTTGAAAATAATTAAGTATTTATCGCTGGAGAATCTCAATTATTATTTTCTAGATATAATATAGATTAAATTTATTATTCTCTATTTCTATTAGCTAGAGAATTGTCCAAAAATATATATTATTCTAATATATTTATCAATTTACAGCGATGCGGAAAGTGTTCGCAATGTTCGATCAGGCGAAGACGGGCTTCGTAGAGACGAACAAGTTCGTGAACATCCTGAACACTCTGGGCCAGAACTTTGATGAAGATGATCTGAGTGCTAAGATAGAGGAGGTCGACTCTGAGAGTGAGTGCTAGACTAGAACTAATGCTGTGCTAGATCTATTGCTATACTACAACTATTGCTGAGAACTATTGCTATACTAGAACTATTGCTATGCTAGAACTATTGCTGTACTGGAACTATTGCTATACTAGAACTATTGCTATACTAAAACTATTGCTATGCTAGAATTATTGTTATACTAGAACTATTGCTATACTAGAACTATTACTGTACTAGAACTTGCTATACTGGAACTATTGCTAAACTGGAACTATTGCTATGCTAGAACTATTGCTATGCCAGAACTATTGCTATACTAGAACTATTACTGTACTAGAACTATTGCTATGCTAGAACTATTGCTATACTAGAACTATTGCTATACCTGAACTATTGCTATGCTAGAACTATTGCTATACTAGAACTATTGCTATACTAGAACTATTGCTATGCTAGAACTACTGCTATACTAGAACTAATGCTATACTAGAACTATTGCTATACTAAAACTATTGCAATGCTAGAACTATTACTGTGCTAGATCTATTGCTATACTAGAACCATTGCTATGCTAGAACTATTGCTATACTAGAACTATTGCTATGCTAGAATTATTGCTATACTAGAATTATTGCTATACTAGAACTATTGCTATACTAGAACTATCGCTACACTAGAACTATTGCTACACTAGAACTATTGCTATACTAGAACTATTGCTATACTAGAACTATTGCTACACCANAAATTTCTGAATAGGAATTTAATCGGACGGTAAAGCACACACCGTGGAACAGTTCACGAAATCGACATAATTTTTCTTCAACGTCAAAGGAACTCTAGAAAACCATTGGCCAGGATTGTTTCCTCTCTCATTGCAGTTTTTGTTATGTTTTTTAAATAACATTATATAAACATTTTTATGATTTACAGAATCAAGCTTATTGATTGGTGAATAAATATATTTTCAATAAAGTTCGTAAATCAAATTGCTCTGGCGGGGCCTAAACTGTTTTTTTAATAGTACCAAATTTGGGAATCGGAAATAAATAAAATCAATAATAACATCTTTTCCACATAGGAGATGTACATGAAACATATATAAACACAAAATTTAAAATAAAATTTATATTTATTTCTATAACTGGGTTAATATAAACACGAGTTTTTTATATTGCTCACTGTATTCAAGTATTAAAAATCATAATATCGTCAACGCATCAAATTATTAATTTGAAAATTATTACAAGAAATATTCAAACAAAAACATACGTTACTTTCACAGGAAATATTTTTCAGTAATGCGACACATCACAAGAAGTTGACGCTAGCAAAAACCACGTCACAGACGCTAACTAATGACACTTTTTACTGCCGCTTGCTGACTGAAGACTCGCTTTACTGCCGCTTGCTGACTGAAGACTCGCTTTACTGCCGCTTGCTGACTGAAGACTCACTTTACTGCCGCTTGCTGACTGGAGACTCACTTTACTGCCGCTTGCTAGGCGCTGACCACGTCTTTACTGCCGCTTGCTGAGTGAAATGCCGTTCATGTATGCAGAAAATTTGACTGATGACTCAGTTTACTGCCGCTTGTTGACTGAAGACTCACTTTACTGCCGCTTGCTGACTGAAGACTCGCTTTACTGCCGCTTGCTGACTGAAGACTCACTTTACTGCCGCTTGCTGAGCGCTACCCATGTCTTTAATGCCGCTTGCTGACTGAAGACCCACTTTACTGCCGCTTGCTGACTGGAGACGTCTTTACTGCCGCTTGCTAGGCGCTGACCACGTCTTTACTGCCGCTTGCTGAGTGAAATGCCGTTCATGTACGCAGGAAATTTGACTGATGACTCAGTTTACTGCCGCTTGCTGACTGGAGACGTCTTTACTGCCGCTTGCTGAGTGAAATGCCGTTCATATACGCAGGAAATTTGACTGATGACTCAGTTTACTGCCGCTTGCTGACTGGAGACTCACTTTACTGCCGCTTGCTGACTGGAGACTCACTTTACTGCCGCTTGCTGACTGGAGACTCACTTTACTGCCGCTTGCTGACTGGAGACTCGCTTTACTGCCGCTTGCTGACTGGAGACTCGCTTACTGCCGCTTGCTGACTGAAGACTCATTTTACTGCCGCTTGCTGACTGAAGACTCGCTTTACTGCCGCTTGCTGAAGGCAGTTTATGTCCACCTCCCACGCACTGGTCACTTCAAGCCCCTCTTGTCTACGTAACTTTACAGATCCTTGCTCTACGGTTGTTGACCGTACAGTTGTTTGCATGTCAATGAATATGAATTAATGTCTAATACATGTATTAATACACGTGTTAATGCACGACTTAATACACTAGTAATTCGCGTGTTAATTCATGTGTTATTACCCGTGTTAATACACGTTTTAAGGCACGAGTTAATGTACGACTTAATACACTAGTAATTCGCGTGTTTATTCATGTGTTATTACCCGTGTTAATACACGGGTTAAGGCACGTGTTAATGTACGGTTTAATACACTAGTAATTCGCATATTAATTCATGTGTTATTACCCGTGTTAATGCACGGGTTAATACACTAGTAATTCGCGTATTAATTCATGTGTTATTACCCGTGTTAATGTACGGTTTAATACACTAGTAATTCGCGTATTAATTCATGTGTTATTACCCGTGTTAATGTACGGTTTAATACACTAGTAATTCGCGTATTAATTCATGTGTTATTACCCGTGTTAATGTACGGGTTNATTACCTCATTACCTGTCTCTTATACACATCTAGATGTGTATAAGAGACAGGTGCTATTCCTACCGGAATTGCACATCATTTAATCGAACAAATTTAAACTGCACATTGCCTGCAGTGCTATTCTTACCAGAATTTCATATTATTTAATCGAACAAATTTAAACTGCTCCTTGTCTTCAGTGCTATTCTTACCAGAATTTCATATTATTTAATCGGGAAAATTTAAACTGCACCTTGCCTGCTGTGCTATTCTTACCGGAATTACATGTTATTTAAGCGAACAAATTTAAACTGCACCTTGCCTGCAGTGCTATTCTTACCGGAATTTCAATTTAAACTGCACATTGCCTTCAGTGCTATTCTTACCGGAATTTCAATTTAAACTGCACATTGCCTTCAGTGCTATTCTTACCGGAATTTCACATCATTTAAACGAACCAATTTAAACTGCACATTACCTGCAGTGCTATTCTTACCGGAATTTCATATTAGTTAAACGAACAAATTTAAACTACACCTTGCCTGCAATGCTATTCTTACCGGAATTGCACATTATTTAATCGAACCAATTTAAACCGCACCTTCCCTGCAGTGCTATTCTTACCGGAATTGCACATTATTTAAACGAACAAATTTAAACTACACTTTGCCTGCAGTGCTATTCTTACCGGAATTTCAATTTAAACTGCACATTGCCTGCAGTGCTATTCTTACCGGAATTTCATAATATTTAATCGAACAAACTTAAACTGCACCTTGCCTGCAGTGCTATTCTTACCGGAATTTCAATTTAAACTGCACATTGCCTGCAGTGCTATTCTTACCGGAATTTCAATTTAAACTGCACATTGCCTGCAGTGCTATTCTTACCGGAATTTCAATTTAAACTGCACATTGCCTGCAGTGCTATTCTTACCGGAATTTCAATTTAAACTACACATTGCCTTCAGTGCTATTCCTGTCTCTTATACACATCTAGATGTGTATAAGAGACAGGTATTAAGCCATTTCACAGATGAAGAGAAACATCATAATTTCAAGTCTATATTTCAATCATAGGTTTGAAAAATTTAAATTTCTGAAGGTATCAACCTGAATTATCAACGAGTAGGAATTTCTATGCATAATTAGATGAAATTAACAACCGAAATTTCAAAATCGGTAGTTTCGTTGAATTTAATAACGTTGAGCAAACTTATCATTCATAATTGCATTATCACGTCAAATGATCTGATGGTATGGAAGCTTTCTCTAATTATCTTACTTACTTACTTTCTTTATCAACTTCATCTATCTTCGTCTGGAGATCGTATGAAAGCTTACTCTGTTTATCTTACTTTATCTTACTTACTTTCTTTATCAACTTCATTCAGCAGCTCTACTTTTACAGTAATTAAGACTTGAGTAGAGTTTACTGACAACAGTCTTATCTTAGTCAGCAGCTCTACTTTTACAGTAATTAAGCCTTGAGTAGAGTTTACATTAGTCTTGGTTAGCAGCTCTACTTTTACAGTAATTAAGACTTAAGTAGAGTTTACTGACATCAGTCTTATCTTAGTCAGCAGCTCTACCTTTACAGTAATTAAGACTCAAGTAGAGTTTACTGACAACAGTCTTGGTCAGCATTAATTTGAACGTTATTAAATATTAAGCTATACGATAGAGTTAATTAACATGTCTCATTATCATATCACATAGTGAGCAATATAACTATTAATTAATGAGTAAAAATTTTATTTACGTAATTATATAATTAATTGATGAACACAAATTTTGAAAATAATTAAGTATTTATCGCTGGAGAATCTCAGGGATGCTTTTCTGAAATTAGTATATAAATAATAAATATTCTAGTTTCGTCTTAATAGAAAC
>NW_025931053.1:39373-41845 GCF_000764305.2 Hyalella azteca
AAGTGTAGTATTAGTAATGTAAGATAATTAGAAGTGTAGTATTAGTAATGTAAGATAATTGGAAGTGTAGTATTAGTAATGTAAGATAATTAGAAGTGTAGTATTAGTAATGTAAGATAATTAAAAGTGTACTAATAGTAATGTAAGATAATCAGAAGTGTAGTCATAGTAATGTAAGATAATTAGAAGTGTATAAATAGTAATGTAAGATAATTAGAAGTGTATAAATAGTAATGTAAGATAATTAGAAGTGTAGTAATAGTAATGTAAGATAATAAGAAGTGTAGTAATAGTAATGTAAGATAATTAGAAGTGTAGTCATAGTAATGTAAGATAATTAGAAGTGTAGTCATAGTAATATGAGATAATTAGAAGTGTAGTATTGGTAATGTAAGATAAATAGAAGTGTAGTGTTAGTTATGTAAGATAAATAGAAGTGTACTATTAGTAATGTAAGATAAATAGAAGTGTAGTAATAGTGATGTAAGATAATTAGAAGTACAGTAATAGTAATGTAAGATAGTTATAAGTGTAGTAATATTAATGTAAGATAATTAAAAGTGTAGTATTAGTAATGTATGATAAATAGAAGTATAGTATTAGTAATGTATGATAAATAGAAGTGTAGTAATAGTAATGTAAGATAATTCGAAGTGTAGTAATAGTAATGTAAGATAATTAGAAGTGTAGTAATGGTAATGTAAGATAATAAGAAGTGCGATAATGGCAATGCAAGATAATTATAAGTGTATAAATAGTAATGTAAGATAATTAGAAGTGCAGTAATAGTAATTTAAGATAGTTATAAGGGGAGTAATATCAATGTAAGATAATTAAAAGTGTAGTAATAGTGATGTAAGATAAATATAAGGGTAGTAATAGTAATGTAAGATAATTATTAGTGCAGTAATAGCAATGGAAGATAATTAAAAGTACAGTAATTATAATTATAAGTTTATAGTGCAGTTTATATAGATAATTATAAGTTAATATTGCAGAGGAAGGCAAAGTGAACTTCGATCAGTTCATCGCCATCGTCTTGCCCCTGTCTCTTATACACATCTAGATGTGTATAAGAGACAGATTCGACTTGAAGCATCTTGACAGAGCAGGGACCATACTTTCAAAACTCGCTAAGTGAACGTAAGTACTTACGCTCTATTTTCTTGTCTATGATTGGTGGATTTTGCTTGCAAGGCCGTCAATGATTGGCTGATGAACTTACGATCTCTTAACTTTTTTTGAAAGTATAGGCCCAAGTTAGTAGGCGGGAATTATATGTCTCTGGTAAGGTATCTCTAGTAGAGTTGAGAGAGACGTGTCACTGGTAACAGGTTATGGCCGCAAATTTGTAATATGAAATTAGTAACATTGTCAAGCGTGATTGCCAATAGACCTACAACAATTTGTTCTCAAATTAAAATAAGTGAATTCGGAACGCTCTGTAACCGACGGTAGATGGACGTGTAGCTGATGCGACGAGGTCCGCTGTTGATGACGATCGCTATCGTCTTCTAGAAGACGATCCAACACTCGCTGCAGACCTTCCGTGAGATAAGGAGGCGCCAGACCGTGAAGACATCGGAACGTCAGAACAGCGACCTTGAACTGCGTACGCTGCTGCATGCGCAGCAGTGAAGATCGCGCAATATCGGCGTCACATGGTCGAATTTTCGCTTACTGAACACGATTCGAGCAGCAGCGTTCATTACGAATTACAGTTTATCAAGTGCCGTGGTTGCAAGTCCGTAAAGTGTGGTATTACCACAGTCTATTCTGGTCAGAACGAGCGCCACCACAAAGGCCTAGAAAGACAGCTGCTGATGCTACGTATTCGTCTCAGAGCGCTAAAGCAAGCGGTGGCGACTTTGGCAATGTCCAGCGAGTCCTGGACATTGTCCTTCTGCTGGACATTTCGAGTCCTTCTGCTGGACTCGGAACTTCATTGAAAGTTCTTAGTCCAGCAGAATGCCAAGGTTGCGAACTGCGGACGCAGGCATGCCGAACCCGTTGCCCACGCGAAAAGAATTGGCCGGAAGCTGATGCAGTCGTTAACCAAATTAAGTCGGTTTTTGATGCATTGAGCTGCATGAAGCCGGTTGAAGCGCATCCAGTCTGAGACAGCGTCCAGGGCCTATACTTTAAAAAAAAGTTAAGAGATCGTAAGTTCATCAGCCAATCAAGCTGATGAATCAAGCAAAATCCACCAATCAGAGACAAAAGAATAGAGCGTAAGTACTTACGTTCACTTAGCGAGTTTTGAAAGTATTGCCCCAAGCATGCAGACGTTCGGTCCTGCGACGTTGCGGCGTCAGCCGGTGCACCGCAGCCATAAATTTGGGTGTCGTCGGCGAAAATAAACGGATTCAAACTTTGTGAATCGATTATATGCAATACTTAAGTAGCTCGATAACACTTATTACCTCTAAGTTTAATGTGCAGGTGATGGCTACATCACCACTAAGGTGCTTA
>NW_025931054.1:0-1238 GCF_000764305.2 Hyalella azteca
TGGGGGGAGGGGGGCAGCGCTGGAATGCGCAACAAAAACTGGCTCGTGTGGAGGCACTGCATGGGCACGAGGAATGTGGTGTGTGGGGTTTGGGGATGATGCAGTAGTAGAGAGGCTATCAAAAGTTTAACGCTTTAGTGGTTATGTGAATGATGGTGATGATTGTGTAGTGGTGTCGCATGCACCACTTGAATATAACTTGTATTGACATGCAAGTCTCGTCATAAATCTCAAATGAACGTCATTGTGATTATGGAAGAAGCGTAAGCATCACCATTCTACACTCACGGCACACACATGTACTAGCATACATACTCGCACACAACACAAACAGGTGCCCACATTTGGCCTACACATATGTCTCTACAATCATACGCACCAGCATCACCAGCACCCGAAATTACCATCAAGCACCATTATCACCACAATCGTCACAAATTCATCATCACGCACCATCATCATCACACTCATGACTCTGAACTTAATTTCAATGCAGTTCAAGAACTCCGGCGGTGCCGCCAGCAACTGTACTGTTTTTGTCAATGTTTATGTTAAGAAAATTGCTGTAGTTCGGCAGGAGCTTCTATTTTATGCAAGTTTGATTGAAGACCAGAGCATGCTTTTTATTAACAATCTTCTTTTCAATGAGTCGAACCAAATTTCTTGCTGGCGCCGGGAGATCAAAAAGCAGGTTTCTAAATGACATTTTAATAGATGGCTAAGTTTCGAAGATACAATTTTCATTATCAAGCTGGTGAAGGTTTTACAACACTTGAAATTAAATTTTGGGAATGACAGAAGTACATATGAATGGTATAGTGGATACAATTTTAAAATATTAGCTTAAAATTACTCCGAAAATAATTTCAGCGTCCGGACGAATCCAGTAGTTTGGAGGTTGATAGCTGGAGACTCTTGATAATGATCGAGGGCCTCAGCTATCGCCATTCTTGATGGGTCGGGGCACCGCATAAGAAATTCGCGCCAGCTAGAAATTTGGTTCGACTCATTGAAAAGACGAATAATAAGAAGATTATTAATAAAAAGCATGCTCTGGTCTTCAATCAAACTTGTTTATGTTAAGTTATACTTATTTGCAAGTAAAAATATGTTGTGGCTTTGAATTGTTCATAATTACTTCCTATATGTTTAGTCGTACTCGTTATGATTCACTAGCTCATCACATGATGAGTCGTCGAAAGCTTTATATTTTTATGCGTAGAGATTTTAGATCGATG
>NW_025931055.1:0-1068 GCF_000764305.2 Hyalella azteca
AAACTTAATTACCTTGAACAACATTGCCTTGATTAAAATGAAGGTGATGATCAATGATCTTAATAATTACTTGATCAATGATCATATTCATTACTTTACTTTAATTACGTTCCGCTGCACTATTACGAGCATAACGCATCAGAGAGAAAATTTTAACAGGACACACGATTTAATTAGTTTAGATTATTCTTCTTCGGATCCGTTTTTATGAGGACTCGGTTGTTCACCACCCGCCTCACGTCTGGATGGTCAGCAATGGCCAGACTGGAGCGGCCTGTGGATAAAAGGCCAGATTAGACTTTGAAAACTTTGAGGTTGTTTTGTTAGTTCAACAAGCTACTTCAAATTAGATTAGTAAATCGAGCAATGTTAGTCACCCTTACCTATCGGGAGGGCCTACCCAGACAGGGAGCATGGGTCAGATGGTCCAGCCTGGGCTGGCGCAGCCTGGAGCATCATTAAAATCCATAGGGGGGGGGGGCACACTTTAGATGACAAAACAAAGACCAGCTGATGCTACATCTGCTATGCTACTTGGCAACTTAGTTTAGATTATAGTCTGGTCTATATTTATATATTTTTTAGTGCAGCAGAGGAAAAAATAATGCTATTTTTCTCGACCGAAAGATAGTTTCGCGTTCCACGAATCATGTTGAACGGCTAACTCGGAGAAAATATTTGGGTCTGGAACACTCCTCTTCTATTCACATGAACGCATGTTTTTTTAGTGTCCTCGGTTTTAATCGATGTTTAAGGGCTCGTTTTTGGACATTATTATCCGCTGAAGCCGTCGACAGTTATTTCCAGGAAATTGGAATTTACGTATATATTATATATTTTTGAAATAAGGTATTGCTAGTTGAATTGAATTAACATCATGGTTTGAATTCGAAAAAGCTTCAATTATTAAATAAAGTTAAAAATGAAAAACATTAGTTCCCTTTAGTGTCGTTGCGTAAATGGGACACAAATAAAGTGCGAAGACTTACATTATATACAAGTCTGTCTTTCGACATAACATGCAACTTTTTCGCTCCATTTGTTAGCCCAATAAGGCTTCCTGCGAAA
>NW_025931056.1:0-377 GCF_000764305.2 Hyalella azteca
CTCCAGTTCAGGATCTCTGGACGTACACGTCGTAGCTCCAGTTCAGGATCTCTGAACGTACACGTCGTAGCTCCAGTTCAGGATCTCTGAACGTACACGTCGTAGCTCCAGTTCAGGATCTCTGGACGAACACGTCGTAGCTCCAGTTCAGGATCTCTGGACGAACACGTCGCAACACCAGTTCAGGATCTCTGGATGTACACGTCGTAGCTCCAATTCAGGATCTCTGGACGTACACGTTGTAGCTCCAGTTCAGGATCTCTGGATGTACACGTCGCAACACCAGTTCAGGATCTCTGGACGTACACGTCGTAGCTCCAGTTCAGGATCTCTGGACGTACACGTCGCAGCTCCAGTTCAGGATCTCTGGACGTACA
>NW_025931057.1:0-510 GCF_000764305.2 Hyalella azteca
GCGACGCTGACCCGCTGGCTTCAATAATGCGTTCTATGCCGTCGCCATGTGTGAGCTCCATCACCTTCGTCTTGATGTCCTCCTGAGATATAATGCAACTTATTTTGCAAAAATAACGAAACACAAGTTGCAAGAAGTTCTAAAATGAGATAATCTAAAAACAAAAAAATGTCGTTAACAAATTAAACCTTATTTAGGGCTGCAATACTGCAAAAGCGAAAATCAATTATTGGCGAAACAAAAACAAAATTTGATTGCGATTTTCGGTTTTAAATCTTTTAGTTCGTCTGTGCTTTCCAAACATGCACTTTCAATACTCGGCAATATGTTAACAGATACTGAGTTTATTCCAACAATTCCCTCCTACGATATACTGTAATTGTCTCCGATCAAATATATTTAGCTTTGGTTTGAATAAATTTTATATTATACGTTGTCGTAAAAGCAAAAAAGGGTTTTAATTTAGTATCGTGTCCTTCAATATTTTCTATTTTAATATATTAAATGTGT
>NW_025931058.1:0-4293 GCF_000764305.2 Hyalella azteca
GAGAGACTGAGAACCCGGGCGCTGGGTGTACTGGGCCACCACAGCTCTTCTTTGCTGTTATATACCTTAATTAGTGCTGGGGTATGAAGGCCTATAGACATTATATATATATATATATATAGTTATATATATACCTTATATATACCTTAGTGCTGGGGTATAAAGGCCTATAGAACAATACATGCTTGTGGCATGAATTTGTTGTGTTGGGTTCACTGAAGCCATGTGGTCCACCTGTGTAGGTTTGTTGTGCCGTGTGTGATGTGTGGAATTAACACACTGGTGTTAATTAATTTATAACTTATGAATTTAAATGTAATTAATAATTTAATCTTGACTCTTAAGAACCAAATGGGAATTCAAAATGCATAGATTACCATTGCACTTGTATATGAATTGCCACTACCACGGGACAGGTGGTAGTGCTATTACATGTTAGTTACAGCTACAGCGTGGAATTAGATGGTTACTAGGTGGAGTGGTTCTAGTTTACCGTTATATACATATAGGGGAACTAGGTGTAATATTCCTATAGGGTACTAGGTTTAATATTCTTATAGAGAAACTAGGTGTAATATGCCCAAAATTATGCTAACATTTATAGTGTCTTTAGTTATCTATATGGTGATTATTTTAATGTTAACTACTTGATATATTACTTAAATTTCTCTGTTAATGTGCCAAAAAATATATAATATCCCACTACCTATTATGATGTACAGTGTCATTAAGTTAAATGATGAATACTCAACATGTAAATAAATATATAAGTCAATGATATTTAATGCATGAGATTTAGGAGACTCATATGTTTAATTGCTCTTTTGTGTCACAAAAAAATATTCTCCAAATTAGCTGCTAATAATTTACATGATATGGTGATGCAAACTGCCCTATATAATGAGACACATGACCATGTTGCACGTCAAACATGACTATGTTGCACATCAAACATGACTATGTTGCATGTCAAACATGTCTATGTTGCATGTCAAACATGACTATGTTGCATGTCAAACATGACTATGTTGCATGTCAAACATGACTATGTTGCATGTCAAACATGACTATGTTGCATGTCAAACATGACTATGTTGCATGTCAAACATGACTATGTTGCATGTCAAACATGACTATGTTGCATGTCAAACATGACTATGTTGCATGTCAAACATGACTATGTTGCATGTCAAACATGACTATGTTGCATGTCAAACATGACTATGTTGCATGTCAAACATGACTATGTTGCATGTCAAACATGACTATGTTGCATGTCAAACATGACTATGTTGCATGTCAAACATGACTATGTTGCATGTCAAACATGACTATGTTGCATGTCAAACATGACTATGTTGCATGTCAAACATGACTATGTTGCATGTCAAACATGACTATGTTGCATGTCAAACATGACTATGTTGCATGTCAAACATGACTATGTTGCATGTCAAACATGACTATGTTGCATGTCAAACATGACTATGTTGCATGTCAAACATGACTATGTTGCATGTCAAACATGACTATGTTGCATGTCAAACATGACTATGTTGCATGTCAAACATGACTATGTTGCATGTCAAACATGACTATGTTGCATGTCAAACATGACTATGTTGCATGTCAAACATGACTATGTTGCATGTCAAACATGACTATGTTGCATGTCAAACATGACTATGTTGCATGTCAAACATGACTATGTTGCATGTCAAACATGACTATGTTGCATGTCAAACATGACTATGTTGCATGTCAAACATGACTATGTTGCATGTCAAACATGACTATGTTGCATGTCAAACATGACTATGTTGCATGTCAAACATGACTATGTTGCATGTCAAACATGACTATGTTGCATGTCAAACATGACTATGTTGCATGTCAAACATGACTATGTTGCATGTCAAACATGACTATGTTGCATGTCAAACATGACTATGTTGCATGTCAAACATGACTATGTTGCATGTCAAACATGACTATGTTGCATGTCAAACATGACTATGTTGCATGTCAAACATGACTATGTTGCATGTCAAACATGACTATGTTGCATGTCAAACATGACTATGTTGCATGTCAAACATGACTATGTTGCATGTCAAACATGACTATGTTGCATGTCAAACATGACTATGTTGCATGTCAAACATGACTATGTTGCATGTCAAACATGACTATGTTGCATGTCAAACATGACTATGTTGCATGTCAAACATGACTATGTTGCATGTCAAACATGACTATGTTGCATGTCAAACATGACTATGTTGCATGTCAAACATGACTATGTTGCATGTCAAACATGACTATGTTGCATGTCAAACATGACTATGTTGCATGTCAAACATGACTATGTTGCATGTCAAACATGACTATGTTGCATGTCAAACATGACTATGTTGCATGTCAAACATGACTATGTTGCATGTCAAACATGACTATGTTGCATGTCAAACATGACTATGTTGCATGTCAAACATGACTATGTTGCATGTCAAACATGACTATGTTGCATGTCAAACATGACTATGTTGCATGTCAAACATGACTATGTTGCATGTCAAACATGACTATGTTGCATGTCAAACATGACTATGTTGCATGTCAAACATGACTATGTTGCATGTCAAACATGACTATGTTGCATGTCAAACATGACTATGTTGCATGTCAAACATGACTATGTTGCATGTCAAACATGACTATGTTGCATGTCAAACATGACTATGTTGCATGTCAAACATGACTATGTTGCATGTCAAACATGACTATGTTGCATGTCAAACATGACTATGTTGCATGTCAAACATGACTATGTTGCATGTCAAACATGACTATGTTGCATGTCAAACATGACTATGTTGCATGTCAAACATGACTATGTTGCATGTCAAACATGACTATGTTGCATGTCAAACATGACTATGTTGCATGTCAAACATGACTATGTTGCATGTCAAACATGACTATGTTGCATGTCAAACATGACNTGAGGGTTATTACATGGAGCTAGATGCTGGGGGTTATTACATGGAGCTATGCCTCTTGTTACTGCATGCATTTACTGGCGTTTTTAGTGCATTTTATCATTCATGGAAAAATGCACTATTGTGCTTGCCATGTCCGTCTGTCTGTCCGTCTGTCCGTCCGTCCGTGACTTCATGTTTTCGTTGATGAGAAAATGTGCTCTCTGTCACTCACTGCAGTGAGTATTGAGTTATTTTTTTAATTTTGTGCCACCTTAATATTGTGTTGCAGTAATTTTGTGCTTCAGTAATTTGGTGCTGTAGTAAATTGATGAATCTTGTACGGTACTGTAGTAATTTTATGCTGTATTAATTTTTACAGGCCATTATACCCCAGCACAGAGGTATGTAAATGCAAGGAACTCAGTGAAGGGAATAAAAAGTAATGAATAGATAATGCAGTAAATATAAGATGTCTGATTAGACTTGAAAATTTAGTCAATGACCAGAGAATGCCTATGATTGAATTTTTTTGTGGGGTTGATAAATTTTTTGGATAACATTGGTAGGGCAAAAAAGTAGGTTTGGGAAATATTTTAATATCTTGATGTTTTTTTATATAAATCTTTTCATTGTTGAGTTAGAAAAGCATTTCCTTATTTTGAGCTTCTTTTAAGCTGAAAATAAATATTGTAGCATTTGAAACACTAATAAATATATAAGAATTACTCATCAAAAACCTGCCCTTTTTCCTATTAACCTCATCTGAAGAATTGTGTAGTGACTTTAGTCCAAGAAACTTTGAATTGCACTCATTCTCTGGTCATTAAATAAATATCCAAGTGTAATCTGATATCTTATCATAATTTCTGCAGTAATTATTCATCACTTTTTATAGGCTTCACTGAGTTCTTTGATTTTATATAAGTGTTTGTAATAGCCCATCCTGGTAGTGGCGACTAGGGAGGGGGGGTGATAGGTCAGTTTTTCCGGGCACTTGGTGCCACTGGTAGTTCTACGACCATCACTGGTAGTTCTATGACCATCACTGGTAGTTCTACGACCATCACTGGTAGTTCTATGACCATCACTGGCTCGCTGACCCGCCAGAACCATTTGATTGCATTACACAACACCCTGGACAAGCCATGTACTCATTTATCAACCAGAGTTGGATGAATGGCTGAGTTGCCCATGAGCTGAGCTTCCCGGCAGAACTTGTCCTCAGTGGGACTCAAACCCGGGAGCTGGGTGCAAGAGACAGAGAACCCGGGCGCTGGGTGTGAGAGACAGAGAACCCGGGAGCTGGGTG
>NW_025931059.1:0-444 GCF_000764305.2 Hyalella azteca
CGGGCAAGCATTGAAATATCCAGAAATTAAAATTTCAGAAACCATTTCAAGAAAGTAAGAAGCATAGTGACAAACCACAGATTTTTTAGAATCAGTTTATTTTCAATTTCCTCATTTACTCAAGAATTGAGCCAATCTCTTATGCATGATAATGCTGGTATCCATGATACTTTACTGCTCTACTTATAGGACTCAAAATGAACTTGAGGGAGAGTCTAAAAAACTCTCTGCTTTGTGCCTTTGCCACTATGGTAAGAAGTATTATACATTATATACAATATATTTGTTTCTATGAATTTTTGCAAATTTTGCCTATTGAAGGTTGAAATCGCACTTGAAGAATCCAATAAATACGATCAGTACACAATATTTTTCTTTATAATTAAAATTCAGTACCGTAAAATGGGGTAACTTAGACCGGCGGGGTAACTTAGACCACTTTTC
>NW_025931060.1:0-1171 GCF_000764305.2 Hyalella azteca
TGTTAGGGACCGCCTGCAGATATAATAATTTTATCGATAGTTAGGTTACGTGTTTGTCATTTTGTTTCTGAGTTACTATTACGTGACCTCGTTTAGACCCGCCCTGTAACTTGTCATTGCTATGAGATCCACCACAGAGGTTAGTACTTGCATTGTTTATCGTGTGTTGATCTTCGTGTTGATATAGTGGTGGCTTTTTTGGTGATATTCAATATTATTTATATTAGATTCATTTATGTGTTATATTCATTTGTTAGAGTTCCGTTAATTCAAGTCCTTAATTTGTATTTATTTGTGTTTTTTCAGCAGGGCTCCGAACTTAGGATTCTCAAGAGTTGAAAGTGAAAGGCTAGATAGACACACGGTTTATAGTTTTGTAATTTGTTTTCTTGTTATTTATCGTTTGTTAATTATTATGAGTTTTCATTCTTTATTTTTATTCATCCTTTGAAAACGATCACTGGTCAATTGATTGGGGTCAAAGAAAACCTATTTTATTGACTAGTCCCCAACAATGCTACAGGGGTGTTGGGGGCGTGTTATTTGGATGCTACATAGGTGTTGGGTGTATTTGTGGATGCTGCAGCGGTGTTGGGGGTGTGTTATTAGGATGATATGGGCGTGTTGGGGTTGGTGGAGAGTCTTGATGGTGTGTGGTTTTATTGTAGAGTAGGCATTAGTAGGGCGTGTTAGTGTGGTGTTGGAGGAAGTAGGGGGTGTGTTGTTGGGGTGTTAAGGAAGTGGGGTGTTCTAGGGTGTTGGGAATTGACAACTTAAGCCGAGGAAAACTATCTTTTATTACAATAACCATTTTTCATGTTCAAGATGACTCAGTAAATGTCACATTCAAAACATCATTGGTTAATGTTGTCTAATCATTTAATGCCGGTTGTTCAGTGACTGTTCAGTGACTGTTCAGTGACTGTTCATTGACTGTTCATTGACTGTTCAGTGACTGTTCATTGACTGTTCAGTGACTGTTCAGTGACTGTTCAATAAATACTCGGTGAATGTTCAGTGAATGTTCAGTGACTGTTCAGTGAATGTTCAATGACTGTTTAGTGAATGTTCAGTGACTGTTCAATGAATACTCAGTGAATGTTCAATGACTGTTCAATGAATACTCAGTGAATGTTCAGTGACTGTTCAGTGACTGTTCAGTGAATGTTCA
>NW_025931061.1:0-552 GCF_000764305.2 Hyalella azteca
ATGGTGAAGTCAGCAGCTACTCGCGGCGACGTGGAGTAAAATCGGTCAAATGAGTTCAAAAAGGCTAGGAGTGACCAAAATTTAATATTTATTAACAAATTTATAACGTGCGGTGTTAGAATTGAATTTTTTAGATTTTTTGAAACCCTACTTTATTTTAGCAGGCCAATACGATTTGAAGAAGGCCCAAATTGGCGAATTTGGCCGGAAAAAAAGCCCATCTGGCACGGAGACCTTATTATTTTTATGTATATTATTGCGTTATTTTAATTTTTTATTGGATTGCATTATTTACGTATATTTTCATTTCATATATATATTTACTGTCAGAAAGACATCATGAATGGCATCAATAGTGCCTCTTTATGAATTCGTGTTTATTATGGAGGTGTTCAGTTTATTACACGGGATGATTATTGTGGCGGTAGAGCGAGGGAGACTTGGGTGAACTTGCTACTTTCATTTTACAACTTCCTTCCGTAAGTATTTAAGCAAGGGATAAATAACTCATATTAAATACGCCCTTTACAGCAATCGACATCTGGTGGTGAA
>NW_025931062.1:0-338 GCF_000764305.2 Hyalella azteca
GCCCGCCACATCTGCCTCGTTGACTCCGGCGCCCACTACAGGTGAGCCCGCCACATCTACCTCGTCACTTAAGGTGAGCCCGCGATTTCTCAGAAGTACCGGTACTGAAGATGTTGAACTTATTTTGAGTATCAGGCGCTAACCGCTCGTGCTATTGCTAGTACTTTTATATTGAAAATCCCTCTCTTTATGTCGTTTGTGTCTCTTGTGTAAATTTATTATGTTCACTCACGGATATTTAGTCAACTGAATAATTTAATTTTCATACAATTTTTACTCCTACATATTATTGAGGGCGAACCAAGAGATCAGAATTTATTGACTTCATTTCCCGATTA
>NW_025931063.1:0-441 GCF_000764305.2 Hyalella azteca
CATGCATATATAGAATATAGATATCAAATATCACATAGACTTTTATTCCTATTAAACATTGGCGCTTGATAAATATGATTATAATGAACCTTGATTTTTTAAATAGGCATTGAATCTTTAGAACTTCATTTCTAACCAGTTCAATCATTTACACTGACGGTATTATCATCCTATATAACGTGAACAAAGAAAGTTGTTCATTAGGGCACAAATAATTATTCATTGGGGCACATTTGGCCATGTACTACGTAACAATATAGGCGAATATATACGTACTTTATTGATCAGTTTAATTATAGGTGAAGAATTATTTAATCGAACGATGGACACAAGTAAGAGATGTTTTCGTAATTTTGTCTTTTAACTCAATATAGCACAAACATATCTAGCGGCAAGACGATTTTGAGCGTTTATTGAGACTTCGTAACTGTTATAGCTTTG
>NW_025931064.1:0-335 GCF_000764305.2 Hyalella azteca
TTGAAACTGGTCCGCCGGACCGGTCCGGGTCCGGGTTTTAGTCACTCGGTCCGGGTCCGGCGGACCGGTCCGGGTCCGGGTTTTAGTCAGTACCACCCTGAAGTAGCATGGCCCAGCATCGTCTGCCAATAAGCGGAAAAATTCTACATCATCTGGACGGATCAGCCTCCGGTCGAATGACCACTTGTCGGACGATAAAATTTGGAACATAACTATGCTATCTGAAACCTAACCCCAGATGGAATTGGAATTGGGGTGCGTGGTGACCTACGGTCACGACCTTTAAATCGGTCATACACGCTGCCTAAAAAAAACTTTTACTAGCATCAAAAAAA
>NW_025931065.1:0-421 GCF_000764305.2 Hyalella azteca
GCTGCCCTCACATGCCCTCACAAGTGAGGCCCTCACATGCCCTCACAAGTGAGGCTGCCCCCACATGCCCTCACAAGTGAGGCTGCCCCCACATGCCTTCACACGTGAAGCTGCCCCCACATGCCCTCACAAGTGAAGCTGCCCCCACATGCCCTCACAAGTGAAGCTGCCCCCACATGCCCTCACTAAAACTGAGGTTGCCCTCTGGCATTGTTGTATATTCACAATTTATTTAAATAAATTTCATCAATTTGAAAATTCATTGATCGATACACATGGCTCTATAACCACGCTATGCTAATTACCCTGTGTAACACAGCAAAGCGTAACCTGTGTAACACAGCAAAGCGTAACCTGTGTAACACAGCAAAGCTTAACCTGTGTAACACAGCAAAGCTTAACCTGTGTAACACAGCAAAGC
>NW_025931066.1:0-1769 GCF_000764305.2 Hyalella azteca
TCAGGCACCCACGAATTGCAGAATCGTTCTGGAATTTGTTTCGTTTAATGTGGGCGTGGCGGCAACTTCTGGCAAGCAAAAGTGCCCTGGCGACTTCTTGGGGGTGAGCAAAAGGGGGGACAATCAGTACCAGAAACCAAAATTGAACAACCTTTGTGGCACGTCCTTGCCTAAAAATATCCGGTCTGAAGCCAACAAACTAAACATACTTTTCAACGGAAAACTTGGCGGCACTGGCTTTGAGCTGCACTACAATGTCCAATGCTGAGGTGACAATTCTGGCTGGATTTTGGTAGTGTAAAGGCGGACAAGATGGACACTACCAAAAGTAGTGTCCAAGAATTTACCTTTACATATAAGTAAAGATGGGCAAGATATGTAAAGACATATCACTTATAGTTTCATGACACATCGAAAAATCTCTCCATCAATGGTCGATCAGCGTCAGTAGTTTGACACATGCGTTGAAGAGGTTCTGTACTTGCTCATTTCATTCCTCGTGTGAAACTTCAAAGGACTCTGCTTGGACTTCATCTTCAATTGAAAAAGAAATAGTTAAGGCATGAGTCTCATCTAGTTACTAATCAAACTTCTAAGTATTGTTCGACTTCTTTTCTAACAAGTAGGAAATTGCGAGTGAATGCGAATGCGACAGAAGTTTGTGTTATAGACACTCCTGCAGGATTACATTTGAACAGCGTGTTGGATGACTGCGTGTTGTATAACCGCGTGTCGGATAACCGCGTGATGGATAAGTTTCATGTAATTGAAAATAAGAAAAATGGAGCGGTGGCAAACTGTGTATGGCCCACGGATTAACTATTTCTAAATTTATTCTGTTATTAGAATCACCATACAGATGAATATGTCTCTCAGAGATTAAATGAAATTAGAATTATAAATTAAATAGATGAAATCTACATTGATGAAAATCCTCTGACCAAGTTCTAAGTTTCCATTGTAACTAGCTTTGCACCAGAACCTTCTGTATTCAACATTACTGTAAAGCGCTTCTACCTACACCTCAACTCTCACTTATCTCATCACTAATACATGTCTAAGTACTTAGACATAAGCATGCGTGCACCTCGTTTTCGTCTCACCCTTAAAATTTTCATTCTTAATTTTTTCGAAATTTTTGGCCACCTTTTGTATTTTACGAGTCATTCTTAGTGTTTTACACGCACACATACACAGAAACATACACACACTGACACGCACACTCACACATACACACACAGGACATGCGGACATTTCTTGGCTACATGTACGTGATTTTATAACAGTTAGATTATAACAGTTAGCCATAACATGCCTTTCACCTTCATGAATGGGACTCGGAATCGCAATAAACGCAGATTCGTTGTACACTTTTATCCTTAAGTATTATTTTCAATAAATGATTGAAGCTTGTCTAATTTGTTTTTTCCTTTTAACTTTTATGATTGATAAACTTTGAGGGATGAGAGCCGGCATTAGTTGATCACAATGGAGGGAAATAGATCACGATTATATTTTACGATTCATAATGAATTAACTTCGCATTTGTTTACATAATTTGATGCCAAGTATCCAGCTTTGACTTATCCTATGAATTAAGTTCAAAATTTATGGAAAAATCATGAAAAACTAACGTGAGAAGGAATATATTGGTGCATCGAGACTAAATCTGACTTAAATGGGAAATTAATAACGAAAATAATGAATACAATTCAGAATTAACAATCTATGTGTGCACCACCCGCTCCTTCTCTATTTTCATAAAATTC
>NW_025931067.1:0-456 GCF_000764305.2 Hyalella azteca
ATGGCACGCTTGTCTTCCTGCAAGCAAGTGGCAGACAGCCTTGAGACAAACCTTATAGCCATCACGCTTTACTGCAGACTAGCTTGTGCAGACCCTGAATACAAAATAGTCTGAGAACAACGGTGCTCTCTTATAAGCTACCGAGTCACTATCAGGTCATCATAGTTAATGGTCAGGACTGAGGGATTATCTAATGGGCGAGTGAAGGAAGCTTTGGTGTCGTACAGATGGCAGTGAGCTTAATGGTCAGGGGCCATACTTTCAAAAAAAGTTAAGAGATCGTAAGTTCATCAGCCAATCATTGACCGCCGTTCAAGCAAAATCCACCAATCATAGACAAGAAAATAGAGCGTAAGTATTTACGTTCACTTAGCGAATTATGAAAGTATGGCCCCAGGACTGGGGATTATCAAATGGGCGAGTGAAGGAAGCTTTGGTGTCGTACACTGTTAGAAA
>NW_025931068.1:0-10543 GCF_000764305.2 Hyalella azteca
CCTTAGACTGCGTTGGTCCACGTCACCTTACGGTGTTCCCTCCATCCGCCACCCGGAGGATGCGCCTCGTACGCCGTGCAGTCCCAGCGCGAGGCTGCATGCTCTACCTGCGTGCTGCATTTTTTTTTATTTGTTAAGGAAATGCAGTTATTTGGGTGCTAGAGCACCGTAATTCACTCTTCCAGGCTGTCCCACACAGGACAAGCATGCTGCCGCTGCTGCCAGTCCATTCATATTGGAGCACGCTCCTCATTTACATAGGTACATGGTCATTTAGAAGACATTTAGAAATTTTTAGAATTATTGGTATTGGTAATTCATCTAGCGGAAATCTCGCGGTACCGGAAATGATGGGAAAGCTCTAGTCATAGCCCTAAAGGGAGAAGTTTTCCACGCTTGCATCCTGATCCATCCAACATACCGGAAAAGTTATTGTGTGCACTTGCGGTCTTTCAGATTTTTCAACTATTTTCTCAATAGTTTGCCGAAGACTGGCAAATGTCTAAAATGCAGTAATTTCAATCCAAATGTGTTGGCAAGATCTTCTGAAAGCGTAAATTTTGCTGCTGATGCGTTGCCAAAGATCTTGCAATATTCACCCACTTCCTGCACCCTGGCCCTCAGCCTTTGCATTTAACATAGTGGCAAATCAGAGAGTTTTTTAAACTCTGCCTCAAGTTTAATTTCAAGTCCTATCAGTAGACCAGTGAAGTATCATAGATACCACTCCAGCATTATCATACATAAGCTATTTGTTTATATTTTGAGCAAGTGAGGAAATTAAAAATGGACTGATTACAAAAAATTTCTGGTTTATCGCTATACCTCACAGGACACAAGTCCCCAGATGCAGGGAGTTGGTGTCTTGGTGAATATCTGAAGATCTTTGGCAATGCATCAGCAGCCAAATTTATGTCTTCAGAAGATCTTGCTGACACATTTGAATTGAAAATATTGTGTTCTACATATTTGCAAATCTTTGGCATTGCTAAGGTGGTGGGCGGCCACCTTAGTCATGGTGGCAGCAATACAAATTGACAGACTTACCATCTATCTACTTGTTAACAAAAGCACTCGATCAGGCCTTGAGTTTCCAAAGGTATTAAAAATTTGTCACACCAGAGCCAAAAAATTTCAGAAACAAGTTGGAAAATTTGAATCCTGTCACTGTCAGGATGCAGTGAAGCTTGTCTGGAAATCAGTTGTGATGAGTGGTAAGTGTTGCAGTGCATGGAGACTTGGAGAGTAAGGGATATACCATCAAAATTGTTATCAGCATTTTCTTATTAAAAATTACCCAGCAACGCATCTTGAAAATGCCTGGCATATTTTTGGGTTAAAAATCCATATCTTGGCAATGCAGCTTGCAAACTCTGCACCCTGGGTGGGTGGTGCTAGTGTGCTATGTAATTATCTTAAATCTAAAAATACTATGTTCTTTTAAATTATCTATAGGTTTGCATCAGGCTGAGTTTGAAAGGCAGATAATATCCATAGAAGTATTTGTAGCTTGAAAGTTGAACAGTAGATATATTCAAATTTCAATGCCTGTAGCAGTTCTTATAAGTTATAAATTAAGGATACAATTCAAGATATTCATGTAAAATAATTGTTCTATTAATTTAACCTGTTAGGGTAAACGCGGTATATTCCGACATTGTGGGTAATTTCGACACTTCTCAACTTTTTCCTTTATATTAAGCTTTGTCTTAGTTCCACGCATTCGTTGACAGTTGAAATAGTGACGTCATACTATTGCGCACCTTGCGCCATACTATTGCCAAAACACTAGGTCTGGGCCATCTGGCTGGAAAATTTTGAGATCCAAAGAGAGACAGTGCGCGTCACCCAGTAAGAACATCAAAAAAAAATGTGTCAAAGTTGATAGTTGACATTGCTCTACCAAATAGTGATAAACTGTTCGTGTAGAAAGAATTTTATGGTTTGATACTTTTAAATAAGTCTGTGAATATATTAGGAATCCTTCAACTTTCAAGTATAATTGTATTTGCTGATTTCAACTTTCAAGTGGTAAATAAATTAATAGATGATTAAGTTAAGAGACGGTTTTAGACACATAAAAACTAATTCCGACACAACTTGGAATTAGACACACACAGCTCATTTCAAGGTCCAAGCTGTGTGCAAAAATGAAAATTTTCTTAATTAAAAGCTTAATAGCTCTTAATTAAAAGCCTAATTAAGTAGTGTTCAATATTCAATAGTTCTAATTCCAAGCTGTGTCGTATTCCAATACAGCTCACAGTCTCACACAGCGATCGGAATTCAAACACAAAAGTGTTGGCATTACAAATTAGTAGAGTTTGAAGCGCGGCCGGAATTAGTCTCACAAAATGCCAAATTTAGTCATACACAGCATCAGAATATATGGATTTGGACATTTGGTAGGTTTGCATTCTAGACTAAAGGCTTTTACATGAATATGGCACCATTTTGTGACGTTTCATTGTTGCCGGTGCGTAGTGCGGTGTTTTAAGAGTGATGCAAAGCAAACAGAACTCGAGTTGTGCATACGGTGATTTTTTTATAGCCAATCATTTTTTGCTATGTCCTTAACGTGTCAGAATATACTGTGTTTACCCTATGGCCTATGATCAAATGCAAACTAATTAGCTTATCAAACTTGTTGACAATTTGAATTTTTGATAATGTACCTATTGAAATGATGCAAAAGTGAAACTACTACACCTTGATACATGATACCTGATTTTATTTGACATTTCTACCATTTCCATGGATGTAGAAGAACTTAGCTTAGTTAGCTAGCTATGTTCACAGTTTTACTACAGTTTGCAATATGACAAATTTCCTATTAATAGAGAATTAGAGACAGAGTTTGAGCCACACACCTAGTCTACAGTTTGACAGTATTCAACATTCTAACTCGGGCATTTGTGCTTGGGTCAGAGTCAGACTGTCAGACACTTAGGCTTGGGGATTGGCCATTGGCATTGGGTCAGACACGGATAGTATTACATATCACTGTCATATGGGCATCCGTTTTGCAAGCGATAACTGGCGATAAACAGAAATTGATGCTTCTTAGCTTCATTTATATTCTACTTCAGCTGGTCGAAAATCTCGCATTAGAGAAATCATGAAAATGTTAA
This sequence comes from Hyalella azteca, assembly GCF_000764305.2. Classification (NCBI taxonomy): domain Eukaryota; kingdom Metazoa; phylum Arthropoda; class Malacostraca; order Amphipoda; family Hyalellidae; genus Hyalella; species Hyalella azteca. The sequence goes on from NW_025931068.1 coordinate 3,132, forward strand.
CGACACATGGATCTAGCGCTGCTAAGAGTCATTTAAATTAAATCAGCTAACAATTTTTTCGTACGAGCAATTCTATATTTGGCACTAAAAACAATAAAGAATGGCGTCGGAAGCAGGCAATGTTTACGATTGAATTGATAGACGAACACAAAGCGTCATGAAACTACTCTAGCGCCATCTACTGGCAGGCGCTTCTACTCCACCCTCAAAGTATATTACTGAATACTGAACCTATATAACCGATGACACACTTTTGGTACAAAATGTTGTAACGAATTATTTGGAAGAATTTTATAGCTCTCATGCAGCACCCTATTAATCGGTATTACTTGAACGTGTAGAGGCTGAAAAAGGAGTGAATATTGAGAGTTGTTCTTCACGAATGGAGAGGATTTTTTATATACTGTATACGTATATGTGTTGATCTCTAATTGAATAAAATACGAATCGTGCGATTCATTGTAGCTAACAACATGGTAGTTGAATATTTTGGGCACTCTGAGATGGTTCAAAATTTTTATGGTTCTCTTTTTTCAAAACAACAATGTGTTTGCGTGGATGACCGGTTTAAAAGTTTGGCCAACCTGCTCACAATTCCAAACTTTGCTTATTTAAACGAAACTTAAATGAATGAATGTTTGAAGACAAGACTATAAGGTAATCGGAAGATTGCAGTTAATTTGCTTTTGTCCGGAGGCACGTTTGTGCGTCTCCAGACTTTGCATGTGTTTCTCCCTGAACATGAGGACAGGGATTCTTTGACTAAGTGGGCGCGGAATAAGTATAAGACACCATCTGTCTAGAGAACTTATCTTGATACGAGGTGGTAATACATGAGAGTTATATTAGTGGCATAACGCTAAGGCGTTTAGTTGGAGTAGCTAGCACTAGGACGCCGTACCGTGTACCAGCAGCAGGGAGGTGCCAGTAGCAGTGCCAGCAGGGCTGGTGGCGGTGCACTCGTAGGTGCCGCTGTCCGCGGTGCTGGCATTGAGCAGTGACAGCTTGGACAGGAACAGGAAACCTTCGCTGCTGGACGTCACGCTCAGCCTGCACATCAGTCATGCTATTGTACACTGTGTTGAGGGCAGAATATTGTGCTGTTGTTGCATTATGATAATATAACATCGTGATTTTATAGAACATTATGTCAAGCAAGATATTAGTGAACATAATATCGAGATATTGTTGAACATATTTGCACACTAATCAACAAACACGAGAATATAACAATGTACAGAAGCCAATATCAACTTGGAGTGATAGTAAAGTGTATGGAAATGATCACGTCTGCCGATTTAAAACAACATATGAAACTTATATGTTTCATATTTTCATAACATATATATGTTCATATATGTTCAATCTTGTTGATAACAACATATGATTCCTTTGTGAGGAAAATAATATGATACTGTCTACTGTAACAAAAGAGCACCATCGCGTCACCAGCAGCATCAAGTGACGTGCACCACATCACATCACCAGCATCAAGCGACGTGTACCACATCACGTCACCAGCATCAAGCGACGTGCACCACATCACATCACCAGCAGCATCAAGCGACGTGCACCACATCACATCACCAGCAGCATCAAGTGACGTGCACCACATCACATCACCAGCATCAAGCGACGTGCACCACATCACATCACCAGCAGCATCAAGTGACGTGCACCACATCACATCACCAGCATCAAGTGACGTGTGCCACATCACGTCACCAACATCAAGCGACGTGCACCACATCACATCACCAGCAGCATCAAGTGACGTGTGCCACATCACATCACCAGCATCAAGTGACGTGTACCACATCACGTCACCAGCATAAAGTGACGTGCACCACATAACGCCACGTCACCTGTGGTCGGGGAGGAGGGTGGCGTTGTGGCGGGTCCACAGGACGGTGGGTGGCGGGCTGGCCTCGAAGGTGCACGACAGCTCTGCGGCGGCGCCCGCCACCGCAGAGCTGCTGTTGCTCGCCAGCCGCAGCATCGGCGCCGCTGTGGCGGACAGTGTGGCATTAATGTGGCGCGCATTATGGGACGCATTTGCATAACGCCTCATTTTGAACATGCATAACGCCTCATACATGTTATATCTTTCATTGTAATGTAATGGTGAATGCATTAATATAGCAAGAAATTGTTAAATTCCAACGAGTAAGTAATGCATCATGCTGAGTAACACAAACTGATGTCAAGAATATTTGACATCTCTAATATCTCGTCACATGTAGTTGAGATAAATGTACTCCATGAATGGAGACATGGTCCCAAATATTTTATTTGTGAAGATAGGGCTACCAATACTCTATGACTGATGATAGATTACATATACTCGATGCATCAAAGATTTTGTTGTTCAATATAACAAAAAGTTACACTAACAGACAACACTGAGCTGCAGCGCCTTCTCAGCGGCAGCAGTCTCCCCGTCAACGTCCACCACGTAGACGCAGTGGTAGTGTCCTGCGTCTCGCAGGGACACATTTGTGATACGCAGAGTGGTGCGTAGCTCAGCTGGTGCCACTGTGTCTGGCACAGCCTCTGTGCTCTCAGTGGCATCCACTGCATTCTGCACAGCGGATCCCACTGCTTCCACTGACACGATCCGCCGAGTGTCCTCAGAACTGTGGAAAAAAAGATTGTAATGGCGGGAACATGAGTGGCCAGCAACCATTCTACGGGATTGTAATGACCAACAAATCACCAGTGTATTCCTATTTAAAGGAAATGATGAAAATTGATTCAAATTTATAAATACAAATGGGAGAAATTCATTCATTCATTGCAGCGTTTGAATGAAATTATTTACTTAAATTATTTATGCACCATATTTACTATAACACAGTTTACCCGACTTGAATAATTTGTACAATATAAAGGTAAGCTGACCCAGAGGGCGAGTCCCACTTGAGAGGCAGGGTTCAGCAAGGCTCATAAGAAGGGCAGGGTTCAGCAAGGCTCATAAGAAGGGCAGGGTTCAGCAAGGCTCATAAGAAGGCAGGGTTCAAATAAAGAAGGCAAGTCTCACCTGATGTTATGTTTTCCTTTTTTCCAGTAGACAGCATCACCAGCACCCTGGCAGAGCAAGGAAACGTTGCTGCCAGCGTCTGCCTGCACTGTCGTTGCTGTGAGGTTCTGCCCGTCACTCCCGCCTGTCATGCTTGTGATGTGCTGGCATGCTGCACAATTTGTTATGAATAATATATGTGACTTTCTTCTAGTTACATTGTAACTAAACAAGTAAGGCTTCAGGAAGATGCAATTGATGAGATAATTTACAGGAAAGTGGAAGAAAATGTATGCCTATAAAAATTCAATACGTACAATATTACATAAATACTGTAAAATGGGGTANCATTGACAAAATTTTTCTACGTCAAATAGTTTTTGAGTTGTGGGGGTTTTTGTTAAAAAAACGAAAAGTGGTCTAAGTTACCCCGCCGGTCTAAGTTACCCCATTTTACAGTAACAAATTTGTTAGGGCATTAAGTAACAATGACAAAAATTGATCTCTCAAGTTTGGTACTTGAATTCAACTTAATAAAACTTTAGTTCTTCTTCTACTGTGAATGATGATGTGCTATGTAGTCACTTCAAGTGTAAGAGATTTTTTCAGTTAATCAATAAAAAGATCAATTAATCCTTTTAGCTTACCTGATTGCTGTATGATGACAATTATGAGGATGTATAAGAAGTAGGCCAGTCTGTCACTGTATGACATGGTGGCAATACAGTGAGTTAATAAAGGCCTCAAGCAGTTATTTCTTTACAGACATCCTGCACAAACTATCCTAATAATATAGCAAGAGGCAGTAGAAAAAGAGCTTTAACAACTTCTTTATTATGAGGTCTCTGCCAGCAAAACAAATGTCAAATTTTTCAACTTCTCTGTTATGAGGTCAATATGCAGTAACTATCACACACATCTCTTTTATGAGATATCAAATTAATTATTCTAGAAAACACATAGCAATTATCTGTAGTTAGGCATAGAAGCTTGATTTGCCTAGTTAACCTTGCTAAAAGTTCCCTATGTTTACACAAATCATCGTCCTGCTTACAGTAATGATGTAATGTTGTTTTCTGTGATGGAGCAGCTGTAGCACTGCACATCTCTGCTGCAATTTTAAATTCACAGATCTTTCAATTTAAGCTCTTTTCTTCAAATAAATTATGTCTACTGGGATTTATTTCCCAAATCGAAGTCCCAAATTTCTCGATGGTGAATGATACGGGTTTAGCACAAGCTATGGTGAATGATACAGGCTTAGCACAAGCTATGGTGAATGATACGGGTTTAGCACAAGCTATGGTGAATGATACGGGCTTAGCACAAGCTATGGTGAATGATACAGGCTTAGCACAAGCTACGGTGAATGATACAGGCTTAGCACAAGCTATGGTGAATGATACAGGCTTAGCACAAGCTATGGTGAATGATACAGGCTTAGCACAAGCTATGGTGAATGATATGGGCTTAGCACAAGCTATGGTGAATGATACAGGCTTAGCACAAGCTATGGTGAATGATATGTGCTTAGCACAAGCTATGGTGAATGATATGGGCTTAGCACAAGCTATGATGAATGTGGGGGACAGATGCCAAACCACACTGCATGGATAGATTGATTTTTCATTATGACACCTACTACAACCCCTTGGAAGCAAATTCAAGATTAATATAACTTGATGGAACCTTGAAAATAAGTGAAAATCTCAGCCTGACAAAACATATTTTATTGTGCAGCCTTGGTCCAGGTTCCAGACTATGACTAAGAGTTAAATAAATTTTGATTTCATAGTTGAAGTTAATAACCAAATTTATCTCATTTCAACTTATCAGCTATATGTAAATATTAATAATTTCCTTCAATAACAAGGAATCAGTGCCAACTCTTAATACTACCTGATACAAGTTTTATAAGTGGAATTTGCATAAAATTAAAAATAGCTGCACCCACCACCACCCCATAATAGGAAAAATCCTACATATTACAAAGAATTGAGAAACTTTAATGTCATATTTTTTAGAAATCTGAATAGGGTACGGTATTTCATTAAAATATGCTTCAATATAAACCAACCCTGAAATATAACTTTTTACCAGCCTTTTCTGGCAAAACTTGAAATTCACAGCCTAGAAAGTAAACAAACAAAAATTTTAGTTTGTTTCCTACTATAATTTGTGATTCTTCAATTCATTTACAAAGATGAATTGACCAATAATAATTTTGTATTGATCCACATGTCACTTGTACACATCTAGTCATATGGGCACAGCATGCTGCTTGAACACTTAATTACTTTACTTGCATGAACTCCGCATGCAGCTTGTACATGTGCCGCTTGTACACAGAATTTTGAATAAAATTTGTGGCTCCAAAGTGACCAATTTTCAATAAAATTTGGAATCTTGCATCCCAGTTGTGTAATTTTATCAACAATAAGATAGGACATAATTAGTCTAGCAGGAATCTTGCACCTCCAAAAACTATGGAAAACAAAAAAACTAAAAAAAGTCATAACTGGAAAATTGGGCAGAAAATATCATGAATTAGACAGAAATGTCCACAAATCTGACCAATTTCATGTTTCTGGGGAATTTTCCCTAGTTATTTAATAAAAATTGAAATTAGGAAAAATGGCCTTTTAACTGAAATTTTCCAAAATCACCTGGGAAACAAACATTTCTAAATGCAATTTCAGGTAACTTCAGACTATATTCTGAAATGAGCTCCTACCATTCATGAATGAAATTTTTCTATTTTTTACTCAAATTCTCCAGCTTAAAAGCAACCAATTTTCAATACATTTGGAACCTTGTGGCCTGATCATGCAATTCTATCAACACTTAGATAAAATCATAGACTCAGAAAAATTGCAGCAAGAGAGAAACTTGCAGTCCAAGAATGGCATGAAAGCTCTAGTCACTGTTTGGCAGGGTGCAATTCTAGGATCAGCAGTACCTACTGATCCTAGCTAAGGGACAAAAAGGTTGTTACCAACACTGTCTTTTGTTTGCTTAGTATGTGGTTGTGTCCCAGGTTGCAGAATTTAGTGAATGCATTGCCAATTTTTGCATTTCTGGACCACAAACATGGCCAATCATACCCAAGATATGTCACCAGCAGCCTTCAAGATGTGTTGAAAAACATAATTTTCATCAAAATTCTTTCAAAACCAACTTCAGTGAGTATCTTTGACACCCCATGTATTGCAGTAGACAATTGCATTGCAAACAAAATAACCAAATTGTGGGTTGTGCTTCCAAGCCTCACCCAACCAACCAGAAACTGGGCATTTAAAAAAGATGCAGCTACTTGTCTTGGTGTACCTCCTCTTCCATGGTTAGCAACATGGTGGAATTCTGTGAAATGGTTGGTCATTTCAGTTCAGTTCAGTTCTCTCCGCGCCATAAGGCGCACAAGGCTTGGACGTCACTCCTCCACTGGGTCCGGTTTGCAGCTGCCTGCCGTGCTATGTTCCACGAGTTCCAGCAACGTAGTCGTTGTGTGTGCAGGTGACGACGACCTCCTCGACGCTGGCGGGCGGGTCGTACAGCGTGCTGCCCGCCACCGCCGGCGACGCGGGACCGCAGTCACGACGTGGCTCTTCGTACACGCCCATGCATGCCGAGACCTGCACGAGGGGGGGCTGGTGTGAGGCGGGGGGGCACACAAGAGGATATGGAATACGGAGAGGATGTTTTGAGGGAGGTAGGAGGTGGGATGTGGAAGTATGCAAAGGGGGAGTAAAGAGGTATGACTTGTAGTGAGGATCGATATGGTACATGAAGGAGCGAGGTTAGGATGGGAGGATTCGTTATAAGGATAGGACGTCACAAGAACTTGTGAGGCTAACTTCATAACACCACCTCATAACACTGTAAAGCGTCAGTGCACTTGAGGGCAGAGTTTATGAAGATAACCTAAAACTACTGCGTCAAGTGCGCATAACAAGATGTACTGGGTGCCGGGGTTGTACCACTCACCGCAAAGTTGTACGGCGTGCCGGGGTTGTACCACTCACCGCAAAGTTGTACGGGGTGCCGGGGTTGAGGTTGCTGAACCTGAACTCCTTGGTGCCCAGCGGCTGCTGGACCTGCTGGGCGGCCCCAGTGCGCAGGTCGGTGAGAGAGAGCAGGTAGTGGGCCACATATTGGGCCTCTGCAGGGCCCGGACTGTGCCATGCCACAGTCAGGGAGTTCAGCGTGGAGCCCCGCAGCGAGGCCTTTGGTATATACTCCGGCACTGCAAGATGGACATGTTAATGCACTACTGTATTATTAGTATTATTTTACGAAGCAGTTGTTGAGGCGTCTGGTTCAAACGAACTTCGAGGGTACGATACACAAAAGTTTGATAGCAAGTGAAAAATAGACAGGAGCAAGGTCGAGAATG
>NW_025931069.1:0-13564 GCF_000764305.2 Hyalella azteca
CTGTATACTATACTGTACTATACCATACTATACTATACTATACTATACTATACTATACTATACTATACTATACTATACTATACTATACTATACTATAATATACTATACTATACTATGTATGCTATACTGGCCTATTATCTAAAAATGATTTTTGACGCTGTATACAACAGACGGAGTGCAACTGTTGTACCTATACAGCGTTCAATGATGCATTAGTTGGACAAGGCGACCTTGAACATTCAAATGTACTTCATTGATTTCACCCACACACACACCTACACAGCTACGCTTGGACAGCTGCTCGGGCACATTCGCAGTTACGCATTTGCGCATGCACAATTTCAGGCACAGAATAGAGCCACAATTTTCAGTACAATATTGCACGTACACAATTGCGCGTACGAAATTACAGGTACAATAGTTAACGTACACAATTACACGTCCTCCATAACAGTCACACAATTTCACGTACACAATTGACCGTTTATAGCCAACACCAGTCACGAAGTGGTATCGGAATACGCGTAGTTGATTCCGTAGATTTTCCAACATGTTTAATTGTTAATCCTCCGTACAATTAAAGTTCCGACGGAATACCTGAAGGGTGAAATACATTTATGTCATTTAATTTCCACAGAACTGAAAATTTTGCAGGTAAAATAAGACGCGACAGAAACGTCGGTGCAAGGCTACACGGAACGCAGCCGTCGGCCCACTGATCGTGTAGCGCTCGAGGCAAGCCTTGTGCTCTGCCTTACTGTCGATATTGACACGTACACGTATTGAGTGGTAGCTCGTATTGATATTGACACGTACACGTATTGAGTGGTGGCTCGTATTGATATTGACACGTACACGTATTGAGTGGTGGCTCGTATTGATATTGNATTATAGATCTTGATCGACTGTGATCTTTTAGATCAGCGGCTGACGATCACGGAGAGTCTTGGATCAGGCAAATGGCATGAGTCAACGTTCAAGTTTTCATAAGAAGTATAGATAAGTGATCCTAATTATTAGTGATCATATGTATCATTAATCTGCACATCCAAGTTTTGTGTAAGGAATAAAATATCGTTTGATTATTTTTTGCTTGTAATAAGCTCCATAAAACATATCCAGCATTGGATTCATGGTTTGACCTGATCACATGAACTGATATTTGATACGTCATCGTAAGACCTATGTACGTTACTGTGGTGAATTTATTGTTCATCTTATGAATAATAAATATACTAAATATATTATCTTCTCCATATACTAAGCTCTATGTTCGGCAGTTGTTGCTGATGCCTGCACTGTTTTGGTCTACTCGCAGCCTATCGCTCTAATTTGGTATCTATAATCGAATTATAAAGGATCCATGTTAAGATGAAGCGAAAATTAATTTTCCAGCCAAATAAATCTCCTACGAATGATATTTCATTCTAACAGATAAAAGATTTATTGTGATTACAATGATGATTACACTGGATGTAATCAGCATAACATCATGCTAATATCAACATAATTTTACTTCAATATGAAAATTTCGGCAATTGACAGATATCATTGCGTTTATAGATTTTAAATTATCGGTTAGTAAGTGAAACGCCATCGTAGACCTGGGGCTTGTTCTGGTGAACGCGTTTGGGTCTATGAGTGGCAACAGGATATTTTATTTCTATGTTCCTTTTGTGAAATATGTTTTCAACGCATTTATTTTTCTGGAATATTATTCATCTTCTATTAAAAAAATTTCTCTGGAATAGAGATGATATTGATGTTTCAAGACTTTAGCGGCTATATAGTTATCCTTCGCGTTTAACTTTGCAGCATTGTTGAGAAGACATTGCCAATATATAATGATCAATAAAATAGTTTTTTCAAGAGGGTACAATGAAAGAAAAAGCTGTAGACAATATTCTTCGATTAAATGAAGTACAATATTAGTGGCTCGTAAGTTAATCTCAATTCAGTTAAGAAGCCATTTCTAAACTAAGTAAACCTCTGTATGTTAGCTTTTGTAAAAAATATTTTATCATCTACAAAATTTAGACGGTGTAAAGATACTGAATTCAATTGTTTTAATTAATACACTGACTTTTGTATAGTATTCTCATCTAATTTCATTATTAATTGTTAAAAAATATTTCATATTCTACTGAATTTGGGCGGTTATGTAAATAACATACAATTTCTAACATTTAAGAATCACCCCATAACCAAGGTTACTTATATTTTCTTAAAGTTTATCAACCACTGAATCATTTACTCGTCTATGTCTATATCATAAGTTAAGTATAGTAAGCATACTAAACGTCTATATCTTAAGTATAGTATACTAAAGTATACGTCCATATCTTAAGTATAGTATACTAAAGTATACGTCTATATTTTAAGTATAGTATACTAAAGCATACGTCTATATCTTAAGAGTCGGTAGCCTGAACGTATACGTTTTTTTAAGTATAGTATACTAGAGTATACGTCTATATCTTAAGTATAGTATACTAAAGTATACGTCCATATCTTAAGTATAGTATACTAAAGCATACGTCTATATCTTAAGTATAGTATACTAAAGTATACGTCTATATTTTAAGTATAGTATACTAAAGAATGCGTCTATATTTTAAGTATAGTATACTGGAGTATACGTCTATATCTTAAGTTTGTGCGGTGTTCTAAGTAGTACGTATTAATTTCAGTTCAAAAAAGCCTTCAACAAAGCAGACTCGCGGAAGGAGTTCCGCGTGGCCGCTAACCTCCCCAGCCTCGCCAAGTTCGCCACGTCGCCGCTGCTGCCGTCCGGCGCTGCGGCCGTGGCCGTACAGGCCGCCGTCGTCAGGAGCAACGTCGTGCCTTCCTTACAGGTACGTCGTGCCTTCCCTGCAGGTACGTCGTGCCTTTCCTGCAGGTACGTCGTACCTTCCCTGCAGGTACGTCGTGCCTTTCCTGCAGGTACGTCGCAACTTCCCCGCAGGTACGTCGTGCCTTTCCTGCAGGTACGTCGCAACTTCCCTGCAGGTACGTCGTGCCTTCACTGCAGGTACGTCGCAACTTCCCTGCAGGTACGTCGTGCCTTCACTGCAGGAGCAGACACGTACATTTTAGCCCCGACAGGACGTACCTGGAGCAGACACGTACATTTTAGCCCCGGCGGTAGGAGCGTACGGAGTAGAAGCAGGCCAGGAAGTACAGCGCTGTGTTCACCAGCCCGATCGCCTGTACGTGTACGTGTAATAAGTGCTGGTTTGGTCGCAGTTACGTAGAAATAACATTATAATCAGACACTTACTCTTATTGCTTGTAACTATTTAGATAAGAATAGCATTGAGCAAATTCATCATTGTCCGATTTGATGCAGTTAAGGTTATAGCAAATAGGACAAGCAGTTATGGTTATAGCAAATAGCATATAGGAATGTCATGTAAGTACAACATTACTAATCAGTCAAAATTTAGGTATGATTATTGTAAATATCATAAGCTACCATTCATTACTCAATAAATACATATTGTAAAATCCTAACATGTACCACTCAAACTTTAAATTACTCTACATTCCAGGTAATAATACTACTGTTATTCGACTTTTTTAGGTTGAGTGCAGGATATTACGTTTAATTCATCTATACAGTCATGTATGAATATCTTAACGGCTCATATTTACAACGATAATACTTTGTACATTCAGCTACATCGTATATTTTATATCTTTTCATATAATTGAATCGTGAATGCCTATAGTTATATATCAGTAATAACCTGACATTTAAATAAATATAATTTTATAAATATATTAATAAATAACATTTAATTCAAGACATAAATGAATGACGATATTTAGAAATGAATTTAATACTTGTATTTTTCCAACACTTCTAATTACCGGAAAATCAAATTAAATATAAGAAATACAATTTTGATTACCACTGCATTCATTTAATAGGAAACGATTATATTGTTGTAAGTTATAAAGAAAAGCGAATTAAAAAATTAGAAAGAAGAGTTAAGATTTTCGAAGTGTTAAATAAGTACTTCCTAAATAGAAGTTAAATGCAAACAATAACAAGAATATAATATTTAACATCAATCGCCACATACGATTAGCGCTACATATTAACTTGTGTTGCATTATCTATCACTTTATCTATTGCAATATCTATTGTACTGCATCTATTTATATTGAATTCGGGTTTTAGTACAAAATTGTAGCTTGGCATGCACCCAATTGTATTAGAGGAGAAACCCTGCAATAGCTGATCAGGCAAGTTATTGAAGCCAGAGTAGTGCCCCATTGTTGCTGGGTTATTGCCCTATTGTAAAAAAAAGTATTACTCTATTGTTGAGAAGTTCTTACCCTACTGTAGCTAAGTTGGTACGCTATTGTAGCCAAGTTCGTACGTTGTTGTAGCAAATTTCGTACGCTATTGTAGCTAGTTGGTACGCTATTATTGCCAAGTTCGTACTTTATTGTAACGAAGTTCGTACGCTATTGTAGCCCAGCAGTCCGATTTATATTGCCAACAAAAATTCACGTTACTCTTACGCCCAAGATCAAGCTTATGAATGAAATTATTTCTAGTTTTAAATTTTATTGGCCGACTGGAAATAAATAATTTTTAAAGCAACTCACCCCACAGAAAGATTTTAGTCCGAACCCTCTTTCAGAGATCGAGTATCCCGAGTTTCGTTGCGTCAACTTTACAAGTTTAAAGAGACTCACGAACAGTAAAAGGTAACTCCAAGTGCCGTGCATCAGACTCACCTAAAACACAAGAAAACAGCTCGATTTAGACTTTTATTAACTTTTATTATAGACTTTAAATTATTGGTGCCGTTTCCCTGGCCGAAAAGATTTTCCATCGATGGTTGACTGCTGGGTCCGGGATAGTTAATTGTGAACATTTACATTGAAGTTTTTTATGTTTTTTTTTCGCGGTCGTTCGTGTGCGAGTTGATTAAAAAATTAATTAGGTCAATAATGGTGAAACAAATCAATGGTTAGGATAGTGAGAGGTGAAAACAGAAGATGACAGAAAACAGCAAGCAATAAGTCGAAAAATAAAGTGAATATTAAGTGTATAGAACCAATTTTCTTTGAGCTGCAGTTTTTCAGTACCCCCTCAAATCAAACATTAGTCATGCACGAAATACCAACGCTTAGTGTCCAGTAAAAAGTAACGCCACGGAATTTGTGCATAACTGAAGTACAGGGTGACACAAAAAAAACAGAGCTCATAAAAAGTTGAATAATTTCCACAATACTCAAGTAATCCTGTTATTTGTTTCAGATTCATTAAGAAGACGGATTGATCTAAGAGTCTACCACGTGTGAGCTTCGAGATGCACTGGAACATATCTTTGAGCGGCTGTAGAACAAAGAGTTTTTGTGGTATAGAATTGAGATTTTGCAGATGTTGGCTACATAGGTTGTACATAATTCCATAGAATTTTTGTTTCAAACTGAATAAAATTTCAGGAGTTATAAGACTTTTAGTGAGCTCTGTTTTTTTTGTGTCACCCTGTAACAGATGCGGTAAGAGGCCGTATTACTGCAAAACTCACAGCAGCGGCAGTTTTAGGACCATAGTTGGTAACGTAGCGTCGGTTCTGCTCCGAGTTCAGGTAGATGATGAAGCACAAACCGGCGGACAGGTAGAGTAGAGATGCTACAATGTGGTACAAAGTTTCCTGTGGGACAAGGCAGGTAAAGCAGTGATGCCACAATGTGGTACCACAAAGTTTCCTGTGGGACAAGGCAGGTAGAGCAGTGATGCCACAATGTGGTACAAAGATTCCTGTGGGACAAGGCAGGTAGAGCAGCGATGCCACAATGTGGTACTACCAAGTTTCCTGTGGGACAAGACAGGTAGAGCAGCGAGGCCACAATGTGGTACTACAAAGTTTCCTGTGCGACAAGGCAGGTAGAGCATGGATGCCACAATGTGGTACTACCAGGTAGAGCAGTGATGCCACAATGTGGTACAAAGTTTCCTGTGCGACAAGGCAGGTAGAGCAGTGATGCCACAATGTGGTACCACAAAGTTTCCTGTGGGACAAGGCAGGTAGAGCTGTGATATCACAATTTAGTACAGGTCAGCAGGGAAGGATGCATGGCTGATCCATGCGACGTGCCACGTAAGGCTGGAATAACTTAGGGAGCTCAGTAATGTTGCATTTGCTTGCCATTTCAGTAGCAATGGAAACATTGCCGGTGTAAAGATAGAGCGTTTTTTAAAAACACGCTTATTGCAGCGCGCCGTTCTGCCATGAGAGGGTAGAGATTTTTTAGGGACGGTGTTAATTTTGGCGTCATCGTAGTGTTCCAAAGTGTGACATGATATAGACGTGGGTGACCAGCTTTGAACGAACTGTCTCTATATATTGACGCGGGTGAATAGCTTTGAACGAACTGTCTCTATTGACGCGGGTGACCAGCTTTGAACGAACTGTCTCCGACCCGGGACAGCATGAGGAGTTGTTAGAGCAGCATGGAACCGGTAAGAAAATACATTCCGGGGTTTGTACTGTTCAATTAATTCCTGTTGCAGTCCCGGGTCTTGAAGATCCTGCTCATTCAAAGTTATTCATTCACTTCATTATCATGTCAAGCTTCGGTACATTATTATGACGGCCATGCTGATATGATTCCTGAACGACTCTGTGATTAAATGGCGGAAAGACCTGTTTCAATGAACGTGTTGTACATTAACGTTCCATGCTCTGCATCGACCATGTTTCCATGTCTACCGAAATGGCGTCTCTTGACGAGCATAGGTTACATTTTTGACCTCCACAGGTTATTCGCACCTTACGTTACTTGCTGCTCAAATGTTCTTAACTCTCCTGCCGGAGACTGTACAAAGTTTTCGGTGAGATAAGGCAGGCCGAGCAGTGATTAATGATGACTTCATGGTAGTGATGAAATTAGTTATGATGATATATTGTCAATATCAAGCTTCATCACTCTCATCACTCACAACAGTCATCTTGACGATGATGGCTCATCACAACAGCATTATCATCCAGCATCTTCAGGATGATGTCATGTATTTCACACTCTCACCATACCCTCACCACACCCTCACCACACCCTCATCACACCCTCATCACACCCTCACCACACCCTCATCACATCCTCACCACACCCTCATCACACCCTCATCACACCCACATCACACCCTCATCACACCCTCATCACACCCTCATCACACCCTCATCACACCCTCATCACACCCTCATCACACCCTCATCACACCATCATCACACCCTCATCACACCCTCATCACACCCAAATGCTGATATGATTCCGATACATCGCTGTGATTAAATGACGGAACGACCTGTTTCAATAAACCTGTTGTACATAAACATTCAATGCTCTATATCGACCACATTTCTATATAAATGGCGTCTCTTGACGAGCAATGTCACATTTTTTACCTCCTTAGGTTATTCGCACCTTACGTTACTTGCTGCTCAAATGTTCCTAACTCTCCTGCCGGATACTGTAGAAAGTATCCCGTGAGATAGGGCAGGCAGAGCAGTGATTAATGGTGACTTCATGGTAGTGCTGAAATTAGTTATGATGAATTATTGACAATATCAAGCTTCATCACTCTCATCACTCACAACAGTCATCTTGACGATGATATGGCTCATCATAACAGCATTATCATCCTTACAGCACGCGAGCTGCATCATCAGGATGATGACATGTACATCACATCTCACCCCTTCCTCATCACACCCTCATCACACCCTGTCTCTTATACACATCTAGATGTGTATAAGAGACAGGTCCAATGCTGATATGATTCCGATACATCGCTGTGATTAAATGACGGAACGACCTGTTTCAATAAACCTGTTCTACATAGACATTCAATGCTCTATATCAACCACATTTCTACATAAATGGCGTCTCTTGACGAGCAATGTCACATTTTTTACCTCCTTAGGTTATTCGCACCTTACGTTACTTGCTGCTTAAATGTTCCTCACTCTCCTGCCGGATACTGTAGAAAGTATCCCGTGAGATAGGGCAGGCAGAGCAGTGGTTAATGGTGACTTCATGGTAGTGATGAAATTAGTCATGATGAAATATTGACAATATCAAGCTTCATCACTCTCATCACTCACAACAGTCATCTTGACGATGATATGGCTCATCATAACGGCATTATCATCCTTACAGCACGCGAGCTGCATCATCAGGATGATGACATGTACATCACATCTCACCCCTTCCTCATCACTCCCTCATCACACCCTCATCACACCCTCATCACACCCTCATCACACCCTCATCACACCCTCATCACAACCTCATCACACCCTCATCACACCCTCATCACACCCTCATCACACCCTCATCACACCCTCATCACACCCTCATCACACCCTCATCACACCCTCATCACACCCTCACCACACCCTCATCACACCCTCATCACACCCTCATCACACCCTCATCACACCCTCATCACACCCTCATCACACCCTCACCACACCATCATCACTACTCACGAAGAGAGTCTTCGGTATGATGGAGGCCGTGGCGATGGAACAGAGGCAGGACAGCAGCAGCAGCGTGGTGGTGATGAGGCAGGTGGTAGCTACCAGCAGGAAGAACAGTTCAGGTACCATACTCTCATAGTAACTAGAGTCCCACTTGATGTAGTGACCGGTGATGGCCACTGCCACTATTCCCAGTACCTGCAACCGAACCTGTAGTTAGTAACATAGTGGTAGCTCGGAGATGCATGTAGTTGTGACCAGTGGTGCAGTTAGTAACATTCTAACATAGTGGTAGCTTGGAACTGCTATGTAGTTGTAACCAGTGGTGCAGTTAGTAACTTAGTGGTAGCTTGCAACTGCTGTGTAGTTGTAACCAGTGGTGCAGTTAGTAACATAATGGTAGCTTGGAACTACCGTGTTGTAGGGTGGAGTGATAACAGCCTTTTTCGATATTCGCTATCCGACAATTTCTTGAGTTGCCGCAAAGCCATGAAAGATCTTAAAAGCGTGATTTAAAAATAATATTAATTGATATTTTTTAAACTATATCTTGTGCTCAATTATGTAATATTAAACCTAATGTGATAGAAGTCGACTGATGCTATGAGGGGGCAATTTTTATTAGCCTCCATCACACACGGCGACATGTTGATATGAAGCACTTAATTAGGATTCAATTTTCCCCAGTAATATTTTTTATATATGTTACATAAAAATAATCTGGTGCAAATGTAGGGCTGCTAAAACGCTTCTTCACAGTAATAGTGTTAAATCTTGTAAAAAAATATCTTGATGTAAAAATTGGTCGGTCGTCAATGATACAAACTGATGTACACGAATTATTTCCTTTATTTCGTTCAAATCTTCAAGCTCCTCAAAAGTTGGCCATCGAATTAATTACCGTCGTATTCAATGTTAATTTTGTTCTTTTTTTACGTGTTCTTTACAAACTGTCCGTGACGCCTGCGCCGGTGACGCTTGTAGCGTTTGTGTGACGAATTTGAAGCGTCTTTCCACTGCTGGTGTATGACAGTGGAACTTTGGAATACACAGCTTTGGAATGCACAGCTTGTATGTGACATTGGAACTTTGGAATACACATCTTGTATGTGACAGTGGAACTTTGGGATACACAGCTTGTGTGTGACACGGGAACTTTGGAATACACAGCTTGTGTGTGGCATGTAAACTCTGGAATACACAGCTTGTGTGTGACAGTGGAACTTTTTAGTATCCAACAATCTTTTTGATGAAAGAAATCGTTGATTCGTTGATTTGGTCATCCGAGAACCTCTACGTCAATGGAGATTCTATTCCAACGGATTGTTTCCGATTGATGAGACTGATATAATCTTCAGCTTCCTGGCTTAGGTCTGGTATTTGACAAGTTCAAGCTATTTTTTATATTATTTTTTCGTGAATTTTTTTATTTCACTCTAAGCCATCTGATGTTATTTCTTACAACTTGCCGCACACTAAAAACAATATTTTATACATGAGCAAAATACGCATTTCTTCAGATGATGGGGTCCGAGATCATCTTTAAGGGGACCTGCTACCCTAAATCGAGGTAGCCTATAACTCCTACAGTTATTATTCGATCATCATGAAACTTCACATACATACGTAAAATGTAAAAATAATAACATTTTACTTCTATGAATTTTTCGAAAAAATTGATAACGTACAGCGATGGCAGTGGTACCATTGGAAAGAGCAGAATTCCAGCTTTCAGATGAGCACAAAAACCGAAAAACGCCAAAATTGAAGATGTTGGGTAGCAGGTCCCCTTAAATTCTTGGTTTATTTGTTACAGTGAATGCACGCTATTGCAGAAGTTACACACACTAACTGAGGCAGAAGAATTAAGTTCGATTTCAAACTGGGTTATTGCATTTACCTTCATGATAAATAACGCTGGTTTTAACCGATCGAATTAACATCCCAGAACACACCCGCGAACTCGCTATAGCGAACTCAAACGCAAAACGTAACTTCTGGGTAATTGGACTAATCACAATGCCTTTTATACTGAACGGATTTGCTTCGTGGTGCCAAAAAGTATAAGGTGTACCGCCATCTTCTATAAAAAATTTCCTATATCAATAGATAAACTCGTTGCTCTATCAATTTAATTTTCCAGTTAGAGATAACATATAAAATCATATAATCATGCGAATTAGTCAATATAATCCTAAAGCAATGTTCATTCTACTCAAGAGGGACAGTCCACAGAAAATTTTCCTTGGAAGCCTCATTTTCATACTTCAAAATCTTACTAAAAGTCTAATTCACTACACTGAGAAAAACGATACGAATATTGTGAATAAGAAATACTCTCTGGTTTTCAATCAAACATGCATTGAATAATATAAACTTCGGTCTAAATATACTAATGTTATATTATAAATCATAAAAAACGTAGACGGATTCAAAAAGCTTTCAAAATCGTAAAAGTTTTCAAAATCTGCGTATGATGCGCGATCGCAAAGACGCGACCGTAGTCAAGATACGCGAGCGCGTATATCTGTCGTTTCAAAATGAGATTTCATTGCTACTGAAATTGCACCTGTCAAGATGTCTGGATTATCTGAATATGCCAGAAGATACCCACAGCTGAAAAGTGATATGGAAGACAAATTAAAAAATTTTCGAAAAGTGGAGAGCTCAGAAGCAAAAGCAGTGCGAGAAATAATGCGAGAAAATATGACGAACATCATAATCGATGGCAAAGAGATCATGAGATTACGATCCGAACAACCGACGCCATGCTCTCGTCAACTCTGCACTCCCCATTTCTCAAATAAAAAGATAAATTCCCATTTACTAAGCCTTTTGGAAAATGAAAAGAAGGCAATTGAGGAATCTCTGGATGAGCTACAGAGAAGATCACAGCGGTTTGATGTATTGAGTTCACTCTTTCTGGAACTGGACGTTAGTCGCACCTGCGAGGTAAAACAGTTCGACGGAACTGTTAAGAAAGAACTAACTGATGAAGAGGGACAACGTCGCGAGCATGGCAGTGCACATGAATCTAGTGAAAATGCAGATACATCCTCATCAGAAGAAGATGCAATGTCGGAATCAACTCAGGATGTTCTCAAAACTTTTGGAGATCTGCAAAAAATTCCCCTGCCAAAAGATTTCGTGTTGCCCAAAGATTTCGTGCAACCCGTCTCGGCTTTTCAACGTGCCATCCGATTTTCGTTTAGACGAGACACCGAGAAGATGATTGAAGTTTCCGCGCACAAAAAATTAAAGTTAGAAACGCACAACTAAAACGTGAAGACCATATCTGTTCGTCAGCTTTGGCCGGGTTAATAAAAATTTTTGATGACCTCTTAGCCGCGGGAACACCTAAATCGCAAGTCATTCAGGGACTAGAACGTGTGGTTATAAGCCGGGTCAAACCAGCGATTCCTTTTTTCAGTGGAAAAACAAATTTTTCAGAAAATTTTATAAAAATTAGTAGATCTTCGAAGACTTTTCGACTGGAATTAGAATGCACGGAGATGATATCAACAGCCCTTACTTAAATCTATTATAGCCTTTTTCTTATTTACTGCATCAGCCGTTGTCGTCTAGAGAACCTTGCTGACCGCCAAGTGGATGGAAGTTTTTATGATTGAACGATGATGGTTAATTAAATAAATGGATTAATTTTGAAAGTTGAAAAAATTTAAAAAGCAGACTACCGGCAGCAATTGCGGAAGATTGATATAAATATTGAGTGCAGGCTTTGTCTCTGCGCAACTCCAGTGAATCTGTGTCTTAGCTTATAAGCAAATTTGTAGACATTTTGTAAAATGATTTCTGTATCAGCGTATTTTTCAGTCATACTGTAAGTTTAACATACTGTATTTTGAATTGATGATTTTGAATGTTGATTGTAATAACTTGATCGGGTTCTTCACAAAGTCAGTTTATAAAGAGTTTTCGTCGGAGTATTAATGAAGACTTGTTCCCACAAGCATTTATTCAAATAAAGTTTATTTACAGCACAGATGAATAATAGGTTGAAATTGGCATACGAGACACGCATCTGAATAGGCAGGAGGCCAACTAACTCGTCTCACACACTACCACCTTCGAGGTAACCTTCGGTCTTGACACTACATTATGGAAAACCCGCTATTTTGTTAGAAATAGTCCTTACATTGATACTTCTCTGGAATTGTTTTTTTCTTTTTGTGAATGTTTTGATAATGGATAAAGCGTCATTATATTCTTGTCATTTGATTATACATTAAATAAATTTAAATTATATTACAATTTATTACTATTCACCTACCTTGTTCATTTTAAGACTATTTTGTGCTATCAAACAATTATCGGGATCTTCCATTCATCTAGTCAAATTTTAGACTTTAGTGAGTGATCTAAGACTACCGGCTTTATCAACTATATACACGTACATGCATGGTGACTTTTTGCTTCACTGTCTTGTAGGAAGTGTTGAAGTAGAGCTGCGACCTACGTGTGATAATGATTATTTGCAGCCTACTAATCATAATTATACAAATCATAATAGTGAATTGTGACACACGTCTCATAATGATGACCTGCAATTTTAATTCGGCCTACTCAGCCTACATTACGCACTGTGTAGGCTTATCAGCGGTGGGGGTTAATACTTTAATTAGTGTAATCCTAGTATAGGTCAAGGA
Source organism: Hyalella azteca (assembly GCF_000764305.2). Taxonomy (NCBI): domain Eukaryota; kingdom Metazoa; phylum Arthropoda; class Malacostraca; order Amphipoda; family Hyalellidae; genus Hyalella; species Hyalella azteca. The sequence continues at coordinate 13,175 of NW_025931069.1, forward strand.
ATGGACCAAATGCATGTCTGATTAGTCACTTATACCTACTTTCAATGTGTAATAAAGAACTCGCTAGTTAGTACTATCACTTACGAGTATCGTCTTGAACTTGCACTGTAACACTGACATGGATGGTATTTTGAAAACGCCTACCACGCTGTAACCTACACGTACCTTAAATAGTGCTTATATACACCACGATAACAGGTACAATGGTTCTTGCAGCACCATATTTGTAAGTCCTTGACTTGTATTTACCATACATACAAATACCATACTGGTATCATATACTTTATATGGATAATTATCCTAGTTATCATATAAAGCTGTTGTGTGCGTATCATCGCTAAATGCACGCACACATCCTGTACACGCGGCACCTGTTGTGTGCGTGTCATC
>NW_025931070.1:0-56910 GCF_000764305.2 Hyalella azteca
GGTGAAACTCACGTGGATTTACACCACACCAATAACGCATGTTTAGCTTGTTAACGCAGCCGGAAATGTGGAAGTGAGCCTCGCCACTGAAAAAATACGACCGCGTCTTCAGGCAGGTTGTCAACCAGCATTTTACATGCATTTTGAGGGGTAACAAAATCGCGTGCAGTTAATTCTTGCACTACAGCAAATTTATTTGAGAAACTTTGAGAAACAAACTTGGGAACTTCCCCCCTTCAGATGCACCCCCTCTCGCCCCTCTACCCGACCAACTACCCGCACAGGAATTTTTTCAAATAAGTAAGTTTCTGTGGCGCACCTTGTATTCATTTTAACTCTACGCACCTAGCTACTAATATTTCACTAACTCACTGATAATGGGACACGAAATCTCCGTTGTTAAAATCTCTTGCTTCATGAGTCAGCTTACAATCGACTGTTATGTGCCATGTTGAAAATCATATTTTAACGCAGTTGTTGAAGGATCAATCATTTCTGATGAAAAAAAGTCCGCATATTCATTGCAAAGAAAGTAGCTGCATATTAGAAGTTGAAGTAGGGCGCATATTCTACCGCCTTTGTAGGCTTGTGAGAACAAAATGAACTTTCCACTTCCGCGTGGCTGAGTTTTATTTATACATTTATTTATGTCCATTTCTACCAGCCCACCGACCAAATTTTGTACTTCAAATGTATTTTCTGTACTGATCCTATGGGGCCGTAAGCCTCAAGAAAGTTTTTGTTCGGCCCAAGTACACTAAAAGAACTAAGAGGAGTACTTTCTTATCGAAGCATTCAGTCCTGCATATCTCCTCGCTGTCTGCTTACGTCTTTGTATTATTTGAATATAAGATCCGCGACGTAAAAAAACAAAGATTTCATGTAAATGCACATGGACAACTGCACGCTGTGTTTGTAGCGACTGCGTCTGTTTTTAGCGACTGCGTCTGTTTGTAGCGACTGCGTCTGTTTGTAGCGACTGCGTCTGTTTGTAGCGACTGCGTCTGTTTGTAGCGACTGCGTCTGTATTCGCAATTTCATGAAAAAGTTTTCGTACATTTTTTGTTGGGACCTTCAGTTGCTCGTTTTCTTTGTACAAGCGGCTTTCTCTTTTGTTTAGATATGACTTAGGCGCGAAATATTTCGTTAAGTAACATTAAGAGGGGAGTATCCCCTCCAGAAAAACTTCCACTAACGGATCTTTCTGAAACTTCAAACATATATGTAAAATCGAAATACAATCACATCTTGTTCGAATGATTTTTTCCGAAAAATTCATAGAAAATGTGAAATTCATAGAAAACGGAAAAAGGGTGTACTTTAAAAATCTATATCCTCCTACAGTTTTTAAGCTACAGCATCGAAAAAATACCATTCGATTCGTAAAGACCATTCCAGTCGAGTAACAGAGCCCGATTTTTTATTTTTGCTGCTTTTTTACACGCATTTTCCCGTTTTCTTCTCATTTTCTTCTGATTTCCCCCCCTCTCCCCCATTTTCAATCCAAACTATGCACAAACCAAAAAAAGGGCTTCGTTCCTCGATAGGTATGGTCTTTACGATTCGAATGGTGTATCTCTCATTAATGTAGCTTCAAAACTCTAGGAGGAGATAGGTTTGCAGTGATAATAAGTTAACTTTTCAGCAGAGCCCGACAGAGTCGCACGCGACTCGAAATAGACATTCAAAGGTGGAAGGTTGCAAGACTAGACGATACTGGAGCTCAATCTCTGTCAAGGGTGGCGTGAACAACGGAGCGCAAACCTTCCCGTACGACTGCAGGTGGATAACTGAAACACATCCTGTTCGGACTAGCTTTTTATGCATGCTACCGGGAATTTCCGCCTATCTTAAATGTTAAAGAATTCCACCACCCCCCACCCTTTCGGGATCTGACATGAACGCATAAATCAACGCACAGAGATGATTTTGGTACCGTCGCATAGGTCAGATTGTCAGCTTTAAGATGAGTATAAAAACCGAGAAACGCCAAATTTCCGATTTTTAGGGGATACTCACCTAATGCAGCAAACTTTTCCGTGTTCATGGATCATAAAATCTAGAATAATCTTGCTAAAATTGTGTATTTGAATGTTGGTGAGAATTTGGCAGAACTCATTCTTAATATTGTGTTACTGGAACTCTGCAGAAACTATATGTTGTCCGAAGATCTCTAGCTTTGCAAGCACCAGTATAGAAATGTCGCGTAAGCCTACAGCTCAACAGCGCCCATGTAATGCATCCGTCTTAAGTTTTGTGATGGCAATCTATGATCTTGCGGTCCCAGCGACTACGTCTGTTAAATATTGAATTGTTTTGCAGGATCTGCCCGACCTCAGTTCCCAATCCAGGTGTTCGCAACAAGATAAACTCTTTTGCTTGATTGCTTGGTCTGACTCCACATGATCTCAATATAATAATATGCGTTTAAAATGTACTTTTTTGTTACACGTATTACGTTTGAAAATTACTTTTTAAAGACAACACTTCTAAAGAATTCAGTGTCTCCGATGTTACACATATACAATGAATTTCTAATTTTATTATCATATATTAAAAAAATAATTTTTGAATTATATTTTTAAAATGGTAAAAAAATTAAATTTGGCAAAATTATTTATTCTGACAATTGAATCATGCTTTATCTAAACTTACACAAGTGTGCATAATTTCAGATCGATTGGAAAGGTAGAAGTGTGTTAAATATCGATTACAAGATATGTAGCCGACAAAATTATTTGTTCTAATTTTTTAAATTAAAAAAATTAATTTCCAAATTTATGTATTCTGTCAATTGATTCATGCATGGTCTCCAACTTTGTGCAAGTTTGCAAAATTTCAGATCGATTTGAAAGGTAGAAGTGTGTTAAATATCGATTATAAAATTTGTTGCAGACAGACAACAAGAAGTTAAGTTAAAAAGAAGTGTTGTAATAATTAGTCGGTCTTCAGGGGTACAAAACTGATTTATACTAATTATTTCCTTTATTTCATTCAAATCTTTGAGCTCTTCTTCGACCGTATAAATAATCGTCGCTTCCAACGTTAACTTCGCCAGTGTGCAAATCTATTTGTATTCGAAAGAAAAAGTACTGACGGCAAACTGGCTGCGAAAACGCGTTAAGCAATCGAAAATTTAGAGCTCATAAATAAATAATTGTACTACCAAAATTCTAACGTATATTAGACTTTACCAACTTCAAAAATGCAAACAAATGAAATCTTACAACGTCGCTGTATAGTATACATGTATCATTCGGTTGAAACCTTAACACTCGAGTGTATAGAAGACACTCGCAGTACATATAAGTATTATACCTTATGACGCCTATTAAAACTGATTTGGTTTTATTGTTTTATTTATTGAAATTCTATTATCATTGAATGCTTTCTACTTTTTAAGTCACATAAGCGCATATCTCTGATATACTCTTAAATACGAGTATTTAAATACGTTATAACTCTCGTATAAGGGCCCGTGCCCACGTTGAACGCATCACGCAATATACCCGAGAGTATTGCTCCAGGAATGGTGAGTGTAGGTGTGGTTTTCAGTCAAATATTGACTCCTGGTGTGAGGAAAAAGAAACTTACGTCACTCCAGTGCTCTTTATATATCAAAGTGGTCAATAATATGAGTGAATTCACGATTACTCAATGAAAAATAATCATGTGGAGCTATTCTATTCATTGCAATAAAACGGCAGGTCAATTGCTTAACGGCAAGATCTCACACCAAGCAGTGACAAGTACGCACGCCAAATCCATTCGATAAATTGTTGGCCAATGAAGTCAATGAGGCCAAAACGGGTTATATATCTGAGTTGGTGAGCGAGTCCAATGAAGGCAATGGAGTTTATCAAGAGGGCGCGTTAGCGACCGAAGCAATGACAAGAATTCACGCCAAGCAATGACAAGTACGCACGGCAAGCAATGACAAGTACGCATGGCAAGCAATGACAAGTACGCACGGCAAGCAATGACAAGTACGCACTGGTGAGCGCTTCAAACATGGCACGTCAACAAGCCAAACAATGACAGGTGAGCGCTTCAAACATGGCACGTCAACAAGCCAAACAATGACAGGTGAGCGCTTCAAACATGGCACGGCTACAAAACAAAAAATCGCAATTACTTCTAACGAAAGCTTGCCAGTGATCAAAATAAAGGCATGGGTTCAAAATAAGTATTCAAGTATCACAGGGGCAATGTAAATAATAAGCTTCTATGATAATTAGCTATATATCTAAATAATAGGACGGATCTGTTTCACAAGATGGCACCGAAATACGCGACATTGTTTTAGAAATTCTGCCTGTCTGCTACAAAGAATTTAGCCAAGTAGAATGGGAGAAATATATAGGTCCAGTAAAGACAATAATAAAGTAAGATAAAGGCAATGAAATGAACTAGTTAGATATTTTAAACGAGAACTGTTGATTGAGTTAAATGGTGGAAACAAATTTAAAAACTAGAAGATGAAATGTTACCACTATTACGGAAATGTGTGAGCCAAAATTTAAGTGAATCCGTCCTCATCCTTGAATCTGTCCTCAAAATTGAATTCGTCCAAAAGTGAATTCATCCCTCAAATCCGTCAACAAATCTGTCCTCCTTTTCCGTTCTGGACGATCCGTCCTCCTTATCCGTCCTAAAATCCGTGTTCCACAAATGAAGCAATCCAAAAGTGAATCCGTCGTCAAAATTCAAGTAGTCCAATGCATGGCCGCCCCAAGCGCGCATCTGAAGTCAAGCAGCCGTGATGTTGTTGCCTCTCATGTTCAGGCCTGGAACATCGGAAGCAACAATTGTGGTATTATTTATATAAACTTGCATACAATTCCTTGTAGAAACTAGTGCAAGACACATATATCTAATTTACGCATCGCACGTCAAATGATTTGTTGATAATTATTATCTAGAACTTTGATGATCGCAGAGTTATGCAAAAATGGCGAGTGTTCTCACCAGACAACTTCAATTTTCAATATAACTTTTCCAGAGTAACAAGCTTTTTTCATTGGAAAGCTAAATGGAATTGATAAATAGTACTAAAATATCACTTACACCTGATGCTGAATCTATTTGTTATTATACAGTAGCTTATGAAGGGAGACTCACCTTTATTAACCATAACACCATGGAGCATAATTTTCGCCGCAGTCAACGGCCACCAGATGTCGATCAGACGAGTTAAATACTGCACACGAGTCAACTGTTGGCGTCACGTAATTGTTCCAAGCGCTGGCATTGAAGAGCAGGACGTCGGTGCCCTGCATCCAATACCACAAGTCGTCGTCGTCGATGAAGAACATCAGGTTGGTCCAAAATTCTGCAACAAACGACGGGATATTCGTTGAAAAGTAGGGAGCTGTAAATGCCCGAATGTTCGTCCGCCTGTGATGATCTTTACCTTTAAATGCAAGAACATTAATGTTAATACTGGGGAAATTTTCTCTAAATATGTGGACATCAACAGGTATTGTTTCCAATCAGCAAAATTTTTCTTATGCAATTAATTTAAATTTAAGTGAAAGCCAAGCAGCGTGCCAATGTATACTATTGAATTTTTCAATATGCAAGGCAATGTAACTCGTTTCTTGATAACGACATTTCTTCGTTGTGTAGAAATAGATGGTTTGCATAATAATTACTGTTTCTCAGTTACATCAAGACGAGTACGATACGATTTTATTAATTGGACTTTCACATTATCACCGTTAGAAAGAACCTTTTACAAATGTATTCCTTTAGTTGAAATACATAAAGAACCAAACATAAGGGGAGTTTGTCGCTGGCTCTTGAGGAAACGCTGATAACGGTTTGCATCAAGCACAAGAATCGGTATACCAACTTCGCAGATCGAGAGGACATGCGCTATTCTTCTTCTGCCAGTAAAACAAGTTGTCTAGCTTGATTAATAATAAAACTCCTGAGAATATACATTTCTTCCACCTCTAATCCAGCCAATCACTAACTTGAAAATATGACTTACGGTTGCAATTCATGACCCTTGTAGATGTAGCAGTCAACCCAATGGCAAGAGTTTTCTTTATTTTCAAATGTATTTTTTGTTGACTTAATATGAATAATAATTAAAAGAAGAAATAGTTGACAACCTGCAGTTACATTGAAGGCAAGCAAACGAAGGATGGAACAGTAGGCCAACAAATCAGGACAGCAGACTGACGAATTTGAACTTCCTTGTCTTCCTGCATAGTGGGGTTCGTGCCCTTTGTCACCTCTGGTAAAAAGGGTCAATGCTAAAAAAAAATACGTTGAATTAGACGTGCCGAGAACGCCAGCCCAACCACAATTCTTGTTCAGGACTCTTTTGTGAAGGAAGAGATTGACATCACAATAGAATTGTTTGGAATGATGTATAACTGTTATAATTGGATCCAATCATGATGTTCGGTACGGTTACCTCGTCTGGAAATTATTGCTTACGGCCGTAAAATGTGTTAATCCCAGCCAAGCTTTTCATGTAGATCTCCTCGCCAAAAGATTTCAGTCTGTAATCCGCACAGAAGGTTCTGATGTTGATCGAGATGGCACTAACTGGAGTGATAAACCATGACACACAATTCTGTAGGATTCTATCGTAGAGCACGTAGTGGCCGTCAACAGTTACAACTGTCGGTATTGAGTAAGCATTAGTGTTTTCCTATGAGAAACTTTATTAATTACACAAAGCTTCAAGTTAAATACTTCAGCATAAGTTAATACTAAGTAACACATAACACGCTGTTGGTATGTATGATGTCGATTGACTGCGATATAACAAGCTCTTGTCGCTGTAACTTAGCCAAGGCTGAGCGAAGTTACTCCAAATATTTTTTACTACTTTTGAGTTCTTGCAATGTGTTATCTAATTTTGTATGGGTATCTCATTCCGTAATTATACGAAACAAAGCCACAACAATTTATTAGAGCTACTATCTATTTCACAATTACAAATATTATATTATTGCCCAAGATCCACGAACTTGGTTTACTTGGATTCACGGTTGGGAAGATCGTATTTATTTGCACTCTGTCGACGGTTTGGATGGTCGTTCGTAACTCCGTAAACACATCTATTGTTTGGCAGTCCAGGACCAAGTGGGTGTCGCGTTTCGGCACCTCAATGACGGCGTCGTTGTAACGCGCCAACGATCCACTTAAAGTCAGCTCAAAGCCCCTGACGAGATTGCATGGATCGCCTGCAATAGTGAAATTTGTCATCTAAAATACCTCTACATTAATAGAAAAAGCCACAGTGCATGAAAAATTTTTTATTTTGATCTTCAATCCCAAAATGAAGAGGCGAAATTATCTTGCTGCCTCCATCATGAAAATGACTGTCGTATTGTGTTTACATTCTGTGTTTCACTTAAGAAGAACATGTTACAGCAAATATTTGGGAAGTAACTCTCTTTAATCGTAACCCATTTCTTACCTCCAAGGAAGTAGAGTTATAAGAACTGTTTTTAATAAACATAGCAACTGTGGTGTAAAGGCCTATAATTTTCGCTCACGGTTCCTAATGTATTCTCACATATAATTTCAATTCAATTCCAGCTCAGGATTCCAATCGAACTTCACAGCACTTGGCCTTTGTTGTTGTCTTCAATTTTAGCATAAATTTGACTACGATTTAATTAAAATTTAAAGTAAAGCTAATGAATCAATTGCTTGGTACTTTAAATCAGTTATTGATTTTGCAAAAAGTTTCCTATATGATTCGAAAGTTACTAGCAAATCTGTTCTGTTTGCTTGGCCGCTCATCAAACTCTTCGATTTGTTGTTCAGAAATATTTCTCATACTTTTTAAAGGATATTAGTTCCAAAGTTAACGGGCACAGAGTATATAATAACTCGTAGACTAACTAACTAAGAAGCGATCACGTGTGCTAAATTTTTCAAGCAACGCTTTATTTCGCACCCTAAATTTTACATCACCTCGCTTTACGTCTTACTCTGAATCACGCCTTCGAACAACAAGTTGCCTCCAAACGCATTCACCGTGAGGTGTTGGAAGCTGAACGCTGAAGAGTTGATTACCGTGGCGGGCAATTCTGGGCACAAGTTTCACGGATTAGAACTTTTCTAAAGTAAAGGATTGTAAATTGTTCCTAGAAAATATCTCCTAGTCAATTCGCTGTAACTCTAAGCAGTGGACAAACATTATAAGTGAGATTTTTGACAAAAATCATTCACAATAAATTTGCATTTTCTTTTCACCTCCCACTGGGATTTGGTACAGGCTGCTGGGCCCCCAAGGCTGCTCCATGGCGAGGCGGGTGAGCACGAAGGTTAAGTTTGGACAAGACTCGGTCACTTCTGTCGCCACCGCATCCCCACTCGACACAACCTTCGTTTGGCCGTCAAACTCGAGCTGGTACGTGATGAAGCACCGACTTTTGCTCTGGTCGTTGAAGGTGACGTTGAAGATCACTTCCGGGTTGTTGTACGGTTACGCCGTCTCTCAAGTTCGACACCTTAGGCCCTGTTGGTTGACAAAACTGTGTCGATCCGAGATAACTAAATTTACCAATATATATTTCACTGTCCATGTAAATTTTATTTCAGGGGTAGGTTTTTCACGCAGTCCAACCCCTACGGGCCAAGGCACGCGGGTGCCCCAACACGCGCCGTCTGCAGAGCAAAGGTCGTGTGGTCTGAAATGATGACTCAACTGAATTATTGGGTAGTCGGTTACCATTATTTGATCGGCATCCGAAGCATCACCTTTGGTCTCTATAATATTCATGATGCATAGTTTGCAAAGTGGTATAAGGCTATTAAAGAATTGTATAACACGAGAAAATTAAACTAATCGAAGGCTCATCATTCACATCACTTAAAACTATGTAAGGCAGCACTGACTGGTCTTAGCGGCCTGCTCCGCACAGGAGCGCAGGTCGGCCGCGGACACGAGCTTCTCCTCCAGGGTCTTCAGGCAGTCGTTGGTTGCGGCGGTGACGGCGCGACGCGTGTAAGTGACGCCTGACTTCGTCGCCAGGGAACGAAAGTTGACGTTGACGGACCGCGTGGACCGTGACGCGCAGGACGACATGCCAGACTTGGTGCTGTAACTCTTGACCTGTTTGAGGTAATACTCGTAAATATTTATTGGGAATAACTATGTTAATGTTATTTTTTACATGAAGTTAAAATATAGAAAAGGGGTATTCATATGTACAAGGATACATTTCACAGTTTTTAGAAACAACCCAGCAAAATGTTCATACTCACCGCGACAGTGTACTCATCAGCGCCGGTTCCCTGCAGAAGATCAAATTCCCATATTAAACGATTGATAGATGTAAGTACTGAATAAAACAGAAATTTATTTTAATAAAAAACAATGAACAAAATAAACTCATTAGTAACTCGAAGGGGAATACTTCAATTGGACACTTTGTTCCTTCCTCACCATCTTTACAAGTTGATGAAAGATTCAAGTTATTTGCTTACATAATAATACCAGCAATTTCACATAAAAAATAAAACAAAGCAATTTTAATACCCATTTTTATAAAGATCTAATAAGATGAATCAAATTTTGGCATTTCTAAACATAAGTGTTCACAAATTGGATCACCCATTTTTTGTATTCTATAGGCGGACCAAAAATTTATGCATTTATTCACGTACTCTTTGAACTCGTTAGGACATGTCAAACCATAACTATCAAAGTAATAACAAGTATCATTATCCTTATACCAACAATTTCAATGCGTTCTAGTTTCCCCCATCTACATTCAGATGCAAAATTCCTCGCTCCGTTTTCAAAGGTGTCCTAGGGAGTGCATCTTTCATGACAATGTCAGTAACTCCAGGGACTTTGAATATTCACAAATAATGTTCTGAATCAAGTTGTGTTAATTTCTATACAGGTATTATTCGTTTGATGGATTCAAATCTTGTTGGGAAAGGTCTCTGTCCGGTGACAATTTACTTGACCTGATAGAGACCTTCCCCCACAAGATTTTCTTTGATGAAGATTTTTCTTCGACAGGTTCGATCTTAAACCAGATCCTTTTTAGCTTCCATTGCTTCATTATGTCGTTTCGTTTCTGCTATAAGTTTATCATCAGCTTTCTTCTTATTGACTGCACTAGCTGTGGCAGAAGCTCCTCCTGCCAGAGACCCAGCAGCGCCTAGAGCTCCTAGGATAGCAGGAATTGAAAAGATGAACCCTCCTTCTTTTGCTGATACAAAAGAAGTTTTAGTTTTCTTGCAAATCAGGCAATGTCTTTTTTACAATTTTCTTATTTTCCGTTTTAACATACTAAGGAGACTCAGTATCAGTCTTTTTTACACTTTACGCAATACTTTATTTTAATAAGATATAAATACCAGAAAATTTTTATATATGAAATATTTACATTCATTTTTCACCATCAGATTGTAATTGAATGATTCTGTCTAACAGAATCAGAGCATAAATATTTGTTTGATCAGGAATGTTATTATTGAACTCAGCTTTAATCTTCATATCAATAAGACTGTCCATAAGACGTTCATTTTGTCGGCTATTATCAAATACGATAATCGGATGTATAAATCTGTTATCTCTGTAAGCAACCGCACAATTCGTCCGGGGGCGAATAATCTATCGTTATTTCATAAACTACTACATAATTGTTACTATCTTAATCAATTTGTATTTTTTTCAGGATACCTTTCGTTATTTCACTGGATATATGCATTCTTTAAATCATAGTGGTCAACCAGTGAATTAATTAGCCCCATTAAAAGATTCTCGATAGAATACATCCATCAGACCATTATTGATAATTGAAATTTTATCATTTTATCATCTTTGGAGTTATTATTACTGCCATCCTCTTTCGCTAAAGCTCCATCGATGTAAAGATAATTTTCCGATGGTAGTAGAAATTAATCCTGAGTCTGAATAATATTGTGTTATCGTTGTGTTTACGATTCAAAGAAATCCAATTTGAGGCTCATAATAATGAGTTTTAACTTTTTGAACTGACGCATCAATTTGATTAGTTTCGTTCCATTGTAAGTTCTCCACTGCTAAAAGTAATTTTTCTAAAGATTATGTAAATTATTTATTGATCTTAAGTGCAATCCTACTGCTATTTCTACATCCCTTGGGTTCAAAAGATTTTTATTTTGATCTGTTAACCAAATTCGAATATTATTGAAGGTTGATCTACTGTTAGATAAATTGGTTGACTAGAATTCTCACCAATCTTATATCCTGGGGAGACGTTAGGAAAAAATATATACAAGATATTGCGTAAATTTGATGAATACATGTTCCGAGTTTTATTGAGCTGCGTTCATTAGTTTGGGAGATATTCCTTGATAACTGAATTTGGAGATTGGTCGTGAGACCGGCCACGAGTCCGGCCGTAAATTTGCCCGAGACGTCCTAGGTTTCTAGTGCTGAATCAGTTAAAACAGCTGAAAAACACATTGGTTCACTAAAAGGGGTCCTATTTATGAAATAGACATTTGTGTTTAACCTTTATCTTTTAAAATTGCAGCGAACTAAATTTTATAGTAAGAGGCGCATGATTTTATATGTATATGTTTCTGTGGGGGGCGCTAGAAATTCAATAGGGAGCCAAAGGGGGCGCTAGCCCGAAAAAGTTTGGGAACCACTGGTCTAAATGATATAACAAGGAAGAATGAAAGAGTGATAGCTTTAACTAGTAATTATTTAAGATAGGCACGGTGGTGTGTTATTACAGGAATTGATCGAGTAACCACATCGACACTATCGCGAGTGGACAAGCGAGTGTCGGAGCGCTTCAGAACACAAGCGGATGCGTATATAGAGGCTGGGCTGCAACTGCAGTTAAGAGATGTTGGTCTGCGACTGCCTTGAGGAGCTAATATAGACTTGTTACAACGCGGGTAGTGCAACTGAAGGTATGGGTGGAGACGTATAACATCTGACAAAATCACCATTGAGATACGGCCCTTTAATTACACTGCAGTGAATCAGTATTGCATTAATAGACATTCTATTCACTATATTAATTTTGAACTTTCATGCTCACCAACACCTTCCAACATTTTATTATCAAAGCCTGACAGAGTATGTAAACTGTTGCTCAGCAGGAAATGTCAGCTTGAATGAACGTTGAAACAACAAAGCTCACGACGTTGAAATAATGTTGAATGTTAGTTTAGAATGAAAATTGAAGCAACATCATTTTTCGAGGTCTTTCTTTTCGACGTTGTTACATTAAAATCGCGTTGACATCTGACGATAATATCGCGAATATTTATATGCGATTTAAAGTCAGAATTTTACGCGATTTCAACGTTGAAACAACGTCGATATGTACGACGTTCAAAAAATGACTTTGATTTAATTTTCAATCTAAACTAATATTCAAAGCTATTTCAACGTCGTGAGTTTTGTTTTCTCAGCCTTGTTTCAACTTGACATTGCCTGCTATGTGGGCTTGTTGATATAAATTTTTAACTCAGGATTATGAATAGTTCCTACGCATTTCAGTGTATTGGTGTTTGCCTATTGTAAGCTGACAATGTTGATACCATTCGTCCTTGGATATTTACTGAATGATGTCTTCCTTGTTGAAAGATAATCTCCCCCACTGCGAATGTCCATAAACATTTCTTTGTATTAGCCTTTCCTGTTTATCAGGTCACGCCCTTGGTGACGTCAAATAGCGAAGCTATATAATTAAGCTCTGTCTCGAGCGATTAACTTCAGTCTTACGCGAGGACCGCATTCAGTATACTCCTGCTCAGTTCATGTCAAACAGCACAGTAACGCTAGCTCAACGTCTGAGTGGAGAACGCCCCGCGGATACACTCTAGACTTATTCTTATTTCAACTGGACGCCGAAAACGTCAATGTTAAAGCTCCAACTTATAAACTTAGATTATCCTTAGCTGGAAGCCGAACTATAATCCTAAATAATATTATGCAATCGTTTAGGCTTTTCCTCAATATCCGCGGATACCGCTAAAACCGAACTAACCCTCAGGTCTTATTTAATTACCATTCATATAAGAGGCGCACAGAAAAACAACCTCTCACACTTTCTATCAATCAAGTCTCCAAGCGTATTTTTAATGACCTAATTGATGCTTTCTATTTTATAGCATCCGGTCGGAATTGTTATAACATTTCCATCGCCAAATCTCCTTAGTAAAATTTATTAATTGTTTCTTCGATATCCGGGAGAGAGTAATGAAATTTGTTGCTCTGGGCCACTCGCTTGCTCTCACATCGTGAAATTGTGTAATCATCTTAATTGTTGCATGTGCCGGTCCTTGTATGGAAATTATACGAAACGTGGCTCGTTTTACCTGTAAATGGCGCAATGGTAATGACTTTCATGACCTCAACGAAATGGAATGCGCTAGCCTTGTAAACAGTGCTACACGCGGCACGATCGCCCGGTGTACGTAGGTCAGACGAATGTGTTGCTTGCCATAGTGTTAGGGATTACAATAGGGTTCGTTAAATTTGTCATTTCCGTTTTGATTCACCACCGATGACTTCGCAAATGAATGTTTACTTATTTGTCATTGCTATGTGATCCACCACAGAGGTTAGTACCTGAATTGTTTATCGTGTTGATCTTTCGTGTTTATGTAGTGGTGGTTTTTCTGGTGATATTGAATATTTATATTAGGTTATTATTCATGTGTTATATATTAATTCGTGAGCGTTAAATTAGTAGTCTTTAATTTGTATTTATTCTTGCTTTTCAGCGAGGCTCCGAACTTAGGACGTTCTTACGAGTTGAAAGTGAAAGCTTGCTAGACACACGGTTTATAGTTTTTATAGTTTTGTTTTCTTGGATTTATCGTTCATTTACTATTATAGTTCTATATTCATCAGTATTTATTCATCCTTTTTATTAGCGGTCATTGGCCAAGTGTTCGGGGTCAGATAATGTTTATTTATTGATTAGTCCCCAACAATAGTCATGCATATTACGTTGCATATTCATGTATATTACGTTGAATCATGCATATTACGTCATGCATATTACGGCAATGTCATGCATATTACGGTGAATATTTATGCATATCAGTCATGCATATTACGTTGAATCTTACGTATGATAGCATGCCCTTCTCTTTCACACTTGCTCAAGTGAATTATGTTTGGTAGCTACTCTGAATGTATGCAATATGTGTGGTGCTGTCATTGTCATCCAGGTTCTAAAAAGTATTTAAAAAATCTAAATCTATTATATATTCCAAAGAAGTATCACCCGTCGTAACACTCGCTCTAGGTTAAGTCCCGGGTTTTTAATAACGAATAGCTTCCAAAAATTTACTGATAGTGATTAAAAAATATTGGGAGCGCTCGGTCAACAGGGGTCAATGATCAAGTTTTGATTGGATGTGAATGTTCATAAACCCATGATTAAGGCAGCTTGTCCAGACTGTGCCCATAAACTCCTCCTACCCCTACTTATGAATGTGATGGCCTCAGTTTGTACATGAGGCAATTTAAATTATATAAAAAATAATTTCTGACAGTTATTACAAATATTCCTGCAGGAAAATAATAAGTTTGTTTACTATTAATCACGCTGAACTGAACGATCTTGAGTGATGTGGCCCCCTCGTTACGAGTTAAAGGCGATGGAAAAGCCGTGGATTTTGGGGCCAAATGATTTTTTTACCTTCACATGTTGAACACTGGTTCGGTTAATTGGTTTTCCTGGACTATTATGATGTTCAGGAATGTTTATGAAGTTTTTCACTTTTCGTCCGAGAGCTACGACATCGAAAGACATTTCATTCGATTTGTAATAAAATAGTCAATTGGATATAGCCGCATTTTTTTGTGAAAATACGACGTACTATATGCGTTCTTTTGTGTACGGCGGAGGGAAAAATTCACAAAAAGTGTAAAAAATTAAAACTGTCTAAGAATCTACAGGCATAATAGTAGCTTTCTGATAGACATAATAATAGTTTATTTCGTGATCAGTATCAGTTTAAATTTTTTTGGGCTCTCTCTCTATTTTACATTTCCTTTAATTTTCATATATCTTTTCTCCTTTGATCTTTTTCTATGAAGATTTAAACGAACAGAATGATCTGTATTATTTTTTACATGTGTGCATAAAGTTTCTGAAAAATCAAATAATTAAAGGTAAGTTTTTCCCCAGACCCTCACCCTTAATTACTACTCACCAAAGTTGACAGGAGGAGACAGACGGAAATTACCGACGGAAATTACCGACTTGGTCTTCATCGTGACGGATAGACCTGTTTAAAATTAGTTTTGAATGCAAGACTTTAAAGTAATGTATATAACTGATGAAAATAAAATATTATATAGTGTAACAATAAAGAGCATCAAAATCTCTCATGCAAAATATTTAAAATATATTTGAATTTTCGAAAAGGTCCATAGGGTGAATTTTTCGGTATTTTTTCAACATTATTAGATAAAGCAAAACTCATTTTCTGGTAACAATTTCAAAAAATAACTCGCGCTAATAGCGGAGTCACCCCTACGTACTGCACGTATCTCGAATTCAATATTGAAACTTGATGGAACTTGAAAAAAGTAAACAATTTAGGTTTCTCAATTTAGGTTTAGGTTTCTCTACCGAATATATTGACTTGACATTTAAGCACATATATTTGATGAGATTTGCACTGGAGGATTTTTCCCCAGAGAGTTGAAAAGTATAGCAACCAAATTTAAATTGACTTTAGGCAAGGCGTAGCCAAATAATTTTTACTCGCACGCTGTCCACGTATTGCTTTAGCTAAATTTGACGCATCTGGCACGAACACCGAATATATTAAATGGGACAAGCTGCCTTAACGAGTACCTTTCATATGATATAGAGTGCAGGTAACTTGTGATTCCTTTGTATTATGTTGTCAATATCAGTCAAATTCATTGCCTCCAATTTATGACACAAAAATCAACCCCCCACAACGCGAATAAATCTGAATTCGTATACAGAACACCCCACACGCCACTGCCCAACAGCGAAATCATGCATCAGAAGAGTGCCTCCCGAAAATCCTGGCGAGGCTGTTGAGACTGATGTGGAGACCCCATTAACATTAAGGCGTTCTTCTAAGATAAGAAAACCTGTAATTAGATACGGTATTGATGAATAATTTGAATTTTTTGGAAGGGAGGGATGTAATAAATCAGCCACAGAGACAATAAAATAAAGTTTTTCGCGATGTGACGCAGAACTTCGACAAGAAATTGCACACCGGCCTGGCATACAAGATCACCCGACTAAACATTTACAGGTTCTTAACACAAACTCTGTCTTACAGACACAACAAAATCCCTCGTAATAGGCTTTCGTATGCCCCAATCCTTCAATTGTAGGCCCCAATCCAAAAGGCCCCAATCCAAAAGGCCCCAATCCTTCAATTATCTTGCATCTCATTTACTTGTAATACAATGGCTGACAGGAATTCACACAAAATATACAGGCCATACTTTCTCGTGCTAAGCATCAACGGCACCTATTCCTTGCCTCTGTAGAATCGTCATCCCTCACGCACCCTACCAAACCTCTGCAAACCAAGTCAAATCAAATATATCTTTAAAAAATCGTAAAATTTAGTGAAGAAAAACAAAAAAATTAACGCTTCTTCATAGATGCACACTTTGCACCCTCACAAATATTACAAGTACAATGTCACATGCAACCATTAAACCCAGTCCTCCACCAGCAAGCGACCAAAAATTTGTCCCCCAGCTAATGAATGAACACCATGAATATTCGCGAAATATTACAAGCTATGCAGAAGTTTCGATATACTCTGTACACATAGCTATTTACCAACCTCAACACCTGTGCCTCAGTTTCCATAATATATCAGTGTGAAGTTAACAAGACGATTAACGACGCTTACGGAGTAAAGCACCGTGAGCAGATATACGCGATGAACATGATCACATATACTAAAATCCCTACTCGCCTCCTAAGTCTCGTGAGATTCACCACCCATAATTATCACAATCATCGTTACCATCAGCACAAACTATTATAAGAAAAATTAAACGCACGAATTGGGAATGCATGTAACTACGCATCATTTGTATTCACCTAACAATAAATAATTTTCAGAAATAATTTCAGGAACATGACCACTCAGTTCCCGACACCACTGGACTGCGTTGGGCCCCGGCCCAGAGCAAGCTACCGCACATGTGCCACCACGAATTGGCCCACCAGCAGACTGCGGCGATGGAACGTCCACCGCCGGCAAGAGCAATTTTCTGCCACGTGTGATATGAAGGGAGCAGTTGGGTGCACAGGTGAAGTGAACTGTGTGCCGCCACGTATAATATGACGTAGGGTGTGGGTGTACGTGACACGGGAAAGTGACACGTGTGGATGACTGCGCTCCAACCGTATGATTTCCCATTATAAACAGGAAGCCCAAATTACAAATATCTTTATGAACGAAAATTTAGTTAACACGTTGACTGCGATTGCTTCATCTTGTATTATTATTTCTTTTTTTGTACTGTTTTTAAACAGGGTTGTCAGACGGTTATTTTTTCCGGACAACCGTGATTTAGTTTTTCTCAATTGCGTTGGCCGGCTATAATTTATGATAGGGGTACTTCCTAAATAAATTTTAGTACTGGAAAAAGAAGATAAATGGAATTTTCATAGCGGAACCTACAAATAAACTAGTATATATTGGGTTATCGGCCTTTTTTGGCCTTTTTACAACACTTCTCTTTAACTTCACTTCTTGTTTGTTTGTCTGCTACAAATCTTGTAATCGAAATTTAATACACTTCTACTTATCCTATCGATCTGAAATTTTGCACACTTGTATAAAATTGGAGATAATGCATGAATCAAAGGTCAAAATAAATTATTTTGAAAATTAAAAACATTTTTTTCCAATAGGTATTAAAAAAATTGAAAAAATAATTTTGTCAGCTTATCTTATAACTGATATTTGACACACTTTTACCTGTCTAATTGATCTGAAATTTTGCACACTTCTGTGAAGTCAGAGGCAATGCATGAATCAATTAAGAGAATAAATAATTTTGAAAAAAAATGTATATATTAAAAAAACTTATATAAAACAAATTGAAAAATTAATTCTTTTATTATTCGAAAATTAAATGAGAAATTCATTGCACATCTGTAAGATTGGAGACACTGGATTCTTTGGAAGTGTTGTCTTTAAAAAGTAATTTTTAAACGTATATTATTTGTTCTCGGATTTGGCCGATTTTAGGCAACCTGAATTATGCACCACTTCGTCCTGGAGAAATACATTTCGCGGTACGCATATGTACCACTTCGGAGTCAACGTGTTCAAATCGATATAATATGAATTAAAGAGAATTTTTGAGCTGATATGTAATCAAAAAAGAACTTTAGCTTAAATGATATAAACGTTCGGGCCAACTGAGCTCGGCGTAACACGTTATACATTTGTTCACATCAAGCGTATGAAATTGCCTTATAGTTATTCAGTAACGGATATGTATGAATGTTCAATGTGTCCTACAATGAAATTCAGCTATTTATTTATAATGTTCATACTCACCGCAATCGTACGCTCATCATTATATGCGTAGTCTCATGAACCTCATACGCACCAGGCATTAATGGAGCTCTCATGCCCAAGAATATTTTGAATATTACTGAATATTTCTGTAGCGACACTCAAATAATTCTTGGCGCCTATCTTGATCAATAATCCACAGTGGCAGACTCGACTCTACCATCCGCTTATTTTGTCAATATTTTTCAATAATATTCTGATGAAATCGTGATTTGCGGCTATCAATGATATAAAATTCGTTTAATCCGCGCAATTCTTATTCAAACACCGCTTTCTCATATATCTTTCGTCACTTCATTTCAATGTTATGCCTGATATTTGAAGTCACGACAGTATAATCGTTATAATATTTTACCCACTAAAAGCCGTTATAGCTATAACGTGGTTATATGAGTAGAAATATGACCATTTCGATTTACCGCACTTACAATATCGATCTAGCGATCCACTTGTGTGGCCTCATTGCTGCTATGACTCACACATTTCAAATTCGATTTTGCTTTACCGATCGCGAGGAAAACCGTCAAATTTTATTTTCTAGGTAAAAGAATGAAATGTTGGAAGTATGATAACACTTGCTGTCTCGTGTGAAACACGCGATTACTCATTCAGAGAAATTTTTATGTCCCTGCTTGTGGCAACATCCCTTTATGCGTTGTCGGGTGCTTTTGCAAATAAAATAGTCGACGCTGAACTAGCCCCGAAACAACATTGTCGTAAGTTTTAAAGGAAGTGATAATGTGTTATTGCTTTGTTAATTTCTATTTTAAGCGACCGTGCTTGTGAATAGTGAAATAATTGAAGGGAAACGTAGCTTTTAGAATTGACTCGTGTTTTCTGGTTCCTTGCAGTTTTAACAAATATATACCCTGTGGCGTCGTTCATACGCCCGTCTCTCTGTCTCTGTTCATACAAAGAATAAGTAGCCAACGCAATCTGATGTTGAACCTGTTTGGCCGTTCGTTATTCATCCTTGTGACCTGGTACTTGCTACGCAGTACTCCGATACGAACTATGTAAGTCTAAGTAACCTATAGTAACTAAAAATCTTTCAACTTATTGTGTTCTCCTTAATTGTTTATTGTAAAAGCGTGTTAACGTTGTTTCTGGTTCTTGTGTATAAATGTTTTGTATTAGTGTTTCATAGGTTATTTCCATAGAGTCGTTAACGAAATAAAAATGTCCATCGGTAACCTGATTTTCGATTTGCCAGTTCAAACTAAAAATATTGTTCGATATATTGAAAAAACTAATAAGAAAATTGCGAATAAAACAAATTCTCTGGTCTTCAATGAAACCTGCTTCTTTTTCATTATGGACCATTCCTTGATGATTTTTTATGTAAAGTTGAAAAATTATAAAATTATTTGTCTAAGTGGCAAATAAATTTCTTAATTAGTTTTTAAAATTGAAATGAGGGAGAAATGACAGTAACAGCAATGATTCTGTGGCTTGAAATAATACAATAAAATGTTGTGACATAAATTAACAATGCAGACTTGTGATGAGATGCATCAAATGCAGATATTTATACAAGAAAAGAACTATCCTCAAATGAGGCACTTGAGAAACTGGCGAGCTGGGGCTAATTCAGATACATAAAATCATGCTTATGTTTTTTCTGATTTGATTGGGAGCACAAAACTAATAGAATTAATATTTATTTGTGAAACAGCAATAAATATACCAAGCAAATATTATTACAGTCTTTTACAGATATATTTGTGCAGTGAAGAACTAAACAGAATTTTTAAAAACTAACTTAACTTGCTTGATGGATTTTGTTTGCATGAATTTCATTTGCCAAAACTTCAGCAATTATCACACAATTTATCACACAAAACTTCAGCAATTATCACACAATTTGCCGCACTAAATTTTTTTCGGTGCAATTAGGCGCAAGAAAATGTGACGGAGAAACGTGTAGTGAAGTCGCTTTAAAAAAATCTCTACTCGAAGCGACGTTGTATGATGATTTCCAATTTATTCCGCTTGTGGTAACCCGTCGTGGTTTTATGTTGCGCAAGTTTATAGTACTGAAACAAAATAGTTGCTGCAAATAATGAAATTTAATGATTGCATTTAGTTTTCTATTAAGAACAGTTTACTCAAAGCGTTTCGATACTTTTTTCCTTGTTAACCCTACTGTTCTCGCGCAAAAAAAAACTGTCAATATTTTACTGTATATAGCCAAGCACATTGCAAACGAATTACAAAAAACGTTTTTTGTCAATAAATGAAGCAAATGATTTGATCTATTTCTAATTTTTTATTTACTGGCAAATAAAATAACTATTTACAATTTGCGACTGCCTCGAAAAAATTCGCTACAACTCAACTTCTATCCATCTGATTAAGAAATAATTAGCGACTTTATTGCCATCGCGATTCTTGCAGTTCACTCGAATCTGATATTCTATAAATTTTGTCTTATGGACCCTGTAAATTAAATGCCTATCGTACGTGACTTTTTTCGATCGCGATGAACGATATTACATACAGTGAAGAAATATCTTGGCAGTGTTCCAGATCAGAGCAAAGCAAAATTATATTTTCTTTTTCCACTTTAGTGTATTGCCTGGAAATGAATTATTATGGTCGAGTAACAAGACGCCTTGGGACGCTTCTCTCATCACGGCAGCTTGTACAAGAGATCAAAGTATGCAATTAACGCGCGATTTCGGAACATGACGATCACTTAGCGATGTGATGTGCTGTTGATGAAGACTTACATTTATTGTGATGTGCTAGCGCTGCACCTCAGTTTATGTTATCGACTGTTCAGATGTGGTACTGCAGAGTCCTCTTGTTCAACGCTGAACGGTTTAGAGTTTAGACGGAGTGCTCACGCTGCACCTCAGGCTGGTCTTTCAACAGTTCAAATGCGATGTGCTCACGCAAAACCAGACCTTAGTTCGTCTTACAACGGTTCTTTGAGAAAAGCGGCTCTATTTTCTTGCCATGAGACGCCCGCTCGTCTTTCTTCCTGCTGTTGCTTCCCGCATCATTACAGTTATTAAAAGGGAACGCCAATCGAGGAACTTATCCACAAACCACATCATCTGGGTTGGGAAAATAGAAGCAGATATTAGACGTCAATGGCAGTAATGAACGGCGATACTGATACATCTATGAAAAATAATTAGTGGACATATAGTATAATAGACTGAGTAGTAGCTTCGAATATTTTTGAAGGTATTTCTTTTAACATATAATAATTTTTTTGATGCACGAAGAAATCACTGATACCTATTGCGGCTGACATATAAAAAATCCGCATCTGCATCTCATATACCGAAACTCAATGTAGCAACAAGCGCGTGTGCAGCAAACGTGGGTCGATATTGGCAACAGTGGCTGCTCCTTCATGCTGTTGTAGGGTGTAATTTGTAACATTTGTATATTGTATTATTGTGAGTTCGCCTGTCTCACGCTAGCCTTGTATTAATTATTTCCTCGTTAATTCATTAGGTTTTGTCATGTTTTCTCGTGTTTAATTTAGCGGATTTCTCGCTGTGACGATGTGTTGTCAGTCAGTGGCGGGTTGTTCCGGGAGTCTTTTAGCAGTGTTACACGTGTGCGGACCTTTTAATCACGTTATGCTGGTCGTGCCGCCCGAACACTTGTTATCCGTGTAATTCTGTCTGTTCTCTGAATAAAGCCTATTTACTCTTGATTGAACCACGTTTCATTGAACCAACGGAACGAACGACCCGACAACAATGCGGCACAATGCGTGATGGTCACCGCACAGTCGTGTTCTTGGTGCATATTTCTATTATGCGAGAAAATAGGAAAATCAGACACTCATGATGAAATAAAACTTTTCGCTATTCCTGGAAACGACAGGCGACTAAACTTAAGATAATGACATCCAGAGTAGCTATTAAGTCTGACGAATGCACACATATACATACCTCGTCGGATGTTCGATGACCATCACATGAAGCGACTAGAAGCGCCGAGTGGACGCCAGGGGAGTCTTATTACGTTTATCATGAAGTTTTTTACATAAGCGAGTTAAAACTATGCCTGTTCAATTAATTTATTTGATTAACAAATTATTTAGATATTAATGGGCATTAACTTACCGTAATATTCTGGCGTGGCGGCCACATTATTCTGGCGTAATATTCTGGCGTGGCGGTTACTACAGTATTTTTAACTGAACGCTGAAACTTTAATTGGACTGGGAATCAAATTTCATCCAGTGTTCAAGTTGCATTTGTTCGGACCTCAAAGAAGCTCATCTGCTCTCCAACAACCTTGAACAACGCGTCCATATCACCTCGCTTCTCGTTTTAGTTGGGGCTCTGAGGGTTCATTATCCTTGACTAATTGCTTCTGTGTACTTCAAGGCTTTGATTTCAGTTGAGGAAGCGGGGGTGCTGGCAAAGAACAGCTTTTGGTTGCGAACTTCAATTGTCTCAACGTAACTCAAAGGATTCATTGTTATATTGTATGGTTGTTGTGGAGCAGTATTTGGCAAGGTATAACATTCCGAGTTCTCAAATACACTTCTCAGGCTTGTTTGTCTGTTGCGAGCGTCTCGTGAACAATTCACCTGTAGCCGATTTATTCAGCTTGTTGGGTTTTATAGTTTGGTGTTGGCTCTCGAGTAAATAGAAGGAAGTATTTCGTACGTGCGCTTCAATTCTGAAGATATATCTGACCATTTACATCTGATTTCATGTGATGCATTTAAATTGAAATTAAATTACTTAAATTTTCTGTTATGTTATGTTTATGTTGCCATTCCTATCATTGCATATGTTCAGTTTTATCAGAAAATCGATCAAATGAGCAGTGCTTTTAAAAAAGCGGGTATTAAAACATTCCGCAAACGAAAATGCGTAACACAGCATGTTTTTGTCTGTCATGTCAAACCTTAAGTTTGATTCAATTCTTCTAGTCCAATCAAAGCAATATCATGTTTGCTTGAAGTTTTAATTTGTAAATACTTGAAAATTAATGTGAGTGACACACACATATATTGAAGATATATGTGAGTGCTTTTTTCAACTAAAATGTGGTAAGTTCATGAAAATATATGTATGCCATCGGAATAATTGAATCACCGAAAAGAACCGTTTAGTGTTAAGCTAATAAATTGTAAGCTATAATATGGTGAACAAAACGTTGGAATGGTTGGTTATATTGTAAGTATAAATATCAACTTTATAATATTCTCCAAAATTATTCGTTTCACACTGCGTATAAATGAGAAGAATTATAGCCTATCTCAAAATAAAGAGATATTATTGATACTGCTGATTGAGTTGGCGGGCTACAGGAGGAATATACGACTTCAAATGTGGAGTTAAGATTGAAATTTGCGATGAGTGTTGAGCGTAATATCTAATGGCTGCGTGCGCTTCTATGATACGGAATGGCTTTGTAGTGGCTAGCTTTTATTCATGCTAAAATAATCGTTATTTCCCTTGCTCTTAAAACTCTGGCAGCTGTGTGATTCTAAAGCTGCTAGTTATATTCCACATAAATGTTGTTCACGCGATCACAAGTGGGAAGCGAAAAGTAATATCGCTACCCAACAAATGCCTTTGTGTCGATGTTGAAAATTAAAGAGTATTTTCGCTGGGGCGAAGCTCAAAAGACGTACTTGCTCTCCCTCTCTAGTGCCCTCAGGAAGGCGCTGCTAATTAGCAGATTCCAATAATTATCCTCGTCTATATAATACTGAAGGATCATTCAACGGATGACATGAATTTTCTCCTGTAAATAAAAATGTTATTGATTATAATTAGGTGCTCTGTGCGGGTTTCAACGAATTTCAAGTTTGACGCAAACCAGCACGCATTCTCTGGTTGAATAAGCATTGAAACACCTTATTTCACGTCGTTTAAATTTTGATGTATCCTGTTTAACAATTGAAAGCGGAGCAAAGTTATTCGTGCAGAGTCGCGTTAATGTTACATGACAACATTGAAACGTTCGTCTTACGACGTACGGTATGTAGACATTGAAATAGGTACGTTCAAATCGCCTAGATAGAGTATTGGTTTTTAAAATTACATCGACGTTCCGATTGCCACGTGGTTAACTTTTTTGCTCATGTTACACCCGCTTTGATTATACATACTTCTCCCAGGGAGTCACTCAAGCTGTATAATTCCCATGGGATTACCATGCAGCTGGTCTGGGTACATGATGCCGATGTTTTCACTTATTTTAACTCGCCGTCGGAAGAAATTTTGACCTCGCCCGATATCGATTTCTCGACTTCCATGCAGTTCTTTCCGCGGCGCCTCCCAGATAATTATTGTAACGTTATAGTTATCCTCATTCTATTGAAAATTAATCATGTGTATATCCTAAAAGATGAAATTTCCCAGTGTGGGAAAGTTATGACTGAAACAACTCCAATAGTTTCGAATTACTTTGTTTTATTCTCACGTCGCAAAATTTTTGTAACTAAACGTTACATCGCAATCATCACCTCATTTACTTTAGGGTTGATCATCGTTGACATAGAGTTTAGAAGTGAGTGATTACAACATTTCCTGATCATCACATTAGGGATTGATTGAAACAGTAACGGTAGAATTGGTTGAGTTGAACAACCTGGGTCTTCAAGGAAGTAAATTGTGTTTTGTTTCGTTTCAGATAAGTGGATGCTGCCGCCGCCTGCCTCAACGGATTGCTGAAGATTGAAAATGACAATGACAAGCCTGTGAGATGAACTCCATTTATTGATTGTATACAATGGGCTCGAGTCTTCTTTTCCCTATAGACTAAATAGCTTGCTTCACTTTCAGTTTACAACATCATTTCTATTTCTGGGCATCTTTAGCATTGCTATTGAAAATTCAGCTTAACTGTACCTTTTGAGAAACGAGCCATAAGGCAAGGTTGATTAATTTACACTTTTATTTTAAAACACCTTATCGCCGCAGGCATAACAGAACCAAAAGAAATTGATGGGGTCAATACACTTTTTTTGCAACTGTCATTTGTTTACCTAAGTCTCTTCAGAATATTTACATCACTCATATCACGTAAATTGAAATTAAAATTGAAACGTTATGCAAATTGAAACAAAGCCTCGACCTTCCTCCTGAACTCCTCAACACGGTAACGAGGCAGGCTCATATCCTTCAAGTTGGATCTTCTCACGGTCGCAGCAGAAAATTCTAAGTGCTTTCCTCAAGGATTAGTCGAACTTGAGATTAGTTCGTTGAAGAAATTGGTGAACGATGCCCTGAGGTGCAGTGACCTGAGTCGCTTCCCCGCCCTCCATACTTGTGAAGAATTCCATCCTGGCTTGTGGAATCATTATATCATTGAAGTGACGATTTTCTCGGAAACTTCAACGTGGCTTAAAAAATAAATACATAAATACGAACGTTCGAGACAAATTTGAAATTAATATTGGCTAGTTTCAGTCTTAGTTTTTCTTCAGCCTGCGGCTGGTATTCCATCGCGCAAATTGTGCACAAAACTCTTGATTTTGAGGGACAATCCACTCATATTCATAAAAAAATGAGTTTATCCATAAAAGTACTTGAGAGAAAAAGTTGTGGGATTTGAAAACGCATACGAGTGTATAGTTTGATAGTTGTAGGTGGAACTACTAATTTTTTTAGCCCAAAATAACCTAAGGGGACGCAGAAAATACGGCGATTTGTGCACTACAGGGAAACTTGACACTCCTGAATCCTTCCTTCCAGAACTAAAGAATGTGTGGTCTCAGTTAGGCAATTCGGAGAAGACTCTGCTTACGTCCTCGGTGATTTTTTAGCCACATTGGATCACCTTTCCACCTGGAATTCGATAGCTTACCGACGGTAACATCGCTTTCAATTCAAATGTGGCTGCACCCGCGAATTTTTTGTATCTGGACGGTCGATACGCAATTGAATAATTTTAAAATGAATTGCATACAAAAAATGATGGATACCCCAGCTGAGTTGACGGCATCAGAAGAGCTGCAATCTCTTCATACTTGTTTAAAATGCATTAACACACTTTTGAAAACTGGCAAACGTGTCAGGTTGAAGGCTAGCCGCGAACAAATGACAGCCAAATCCTGCTCCCAACATTTTCCCTGTAAGAATACAACAGATCTTGACAATGGCAGTGACTCTGAATGTTTCATGAAGTGTACCAAATTTGCTGGTACAAAGACCAATAAACCTGAAATATTACTCAGTGAGATTCCGTACGAGTTTTACTTCCGTTTTAGACTCAACCAAATAACAAATTATTTTGCCTCTAATTTTCTAGCAAAAAACGTTACGACTGTGAACGATTCTAGAGATCTCGATGCGACAGTCCGACTGCTATCACGTTTCTGGCTTCCAGATACCAGTCGTGAATCAGAACAAAATAGGACGGGTGACGATGAATCGCTGGCTAGCAAACGGAAAGATGAGAGTAATTCCGATAAGTCTAAAATTAATTCATCCTTGTATGTTGATGCTCTCGAGTGTGAAGGAGCTTTTTCGTGTCCTCTTATAAGATTCTTATTGGATTTTCAATTTTATAGTGAAATACACAAGTTGTTACAGGACAACTTCTGTGCGAGCGTCTCATTTATCTCTCCAATGGATGGTACTTCTGACTATCCAATATCAAGACTGCAATATACGAATCAAAAGTCTGACCCGCTCAGAGAATCTTACCGCTGCCGTTCCGCTACTGAAGGCTTCAGAACAGAACTTCAAAGCTTTGAAGACGCACTTCACTCTTGTTCTTTGCCTACATCAGACTCCCGCCGCTCGAGTTCCTCACCCTTAGCAGATTCTATACAACCGGGCTCTCCACCTGTCGCAGACCATACCCACCCGAGCTCCTCACCCGTAGCAGACCGAATACAACCAAGGTCTCTGCCTGTAGCAGACCCCATACAACCGAGGTCTCTGCCTGTAGAAGACTGTCGTTACGTTCGTCCAGCACCCGACGCCCTCAGGTCGCGCATTGGGCCATCAACGTCAGCGCGGCGCAGCAGCAGCTGGCTGCTGGAATCGTGCTCTGTGCCTACGTCAGCGTCTGCGTCATCGCCTACCACGAGGTGGAGGGGGCGCAGCTCGAGGCCATCAACAGTGAGTACAGAAAATTAGCATTCATGTTATTTGTGGATGTTATCACGAAAAATTTAGTAACTGCTTCTTATGCCTATTTTCGTTCTAGTAATTTTAAGGCTCGAAAGCAAAGATAGACTTTGGCTTCCTGTGCTTCTCAAAAGGGCAACATAACAATGCGCAAGGCTGGTGTTTATGCTGAGAAACGGCAAGGATTTTGTCACTATGCCGTGAAAATTTAAAGTCGTACGATGTGTGTAAACGATTCTCTTTGACTTTGAGTGTGAACGCTTCAAAATTTGCATTAATACCTAGACTTCATCTGTGCAGCTGATATTCAATTTTTGTTTCCGTGCCTGTCTTTGTGATCTACACATATTCATTCAAGTGATACAATCAAAATTTTTCGTGTCTATGCCCTCTTATATTATATCAGCTTTTGTTTCCAAGTGCAATAAATAAATATGTAGTGCATGAAGCTAAATTTAAAAACATAAAAGAATTTTGTGTACTAATTTTAATTGAGTTTTTTGGCCTCTTGCTGTCAAAACTTTCTCTTATTAATGATGCTAAAAAATGTTATATAGATTATTTATCGATTATCTTTGTTTACATGTATTTTATGCAACCATTATTCTTCTCAAACATATAGTGAAGTTAGGACTAATCACGGCTGCAGCCTTTATTGAAAAGATGGACATATTACTTTTTTCCGGCTGCTCTTGGTGATTCTCGCTTATTGAATATGCAAACGACTTGCTGAATTGGCTACAGCTCTTTGATGGGGCTTATCCAAAATTTCGACATATTGCCTAGGCTGCATTTATATCAAGAAAAAAAAAACGTGCTCTAATAAGTCTGAAATGCCCAGCATTTCTATTTGAATGGTAATTTTTTTAGTCTTTCGTGAGTATGCTTTTAGTTGCTTGCTATTTAAGCGTAGGAATGTTTTTTGGAAGAGAAAATCATGAAAGTTTCCCATTACTTGCAAAACCCGAGTTTTGCTGCCGCCGTCGTTGGTGCGTCGATCGTTTGCTGGCCGCCTACTAAATTCTACTGGGATTTAGCGCGTCCTGGGAACGTCGGACTTGGCAATGAATTGTTCTTTTCGATCTTCCCCAAATCCTGAACAATCTCGCGTTGCAAGCACGCTAATTGCTGGTCTAATCTGCTCGGGACATCGATTCTGGCTAGTGCTCTGGTGTAAAGCCCTTCCATTATGGATTTACATCACATCGAGGATTTTTCTCGTCACCGTCGTAGTCCCTACCTACTACATTTTTCTTCTTGGAGAAAATTTTTCCTTACTTCATATCCAACGTAATAATCTTGGAAAAAAGGTCAATTTTTATAGTTATCACCTTGTTCTGTCGAAATAGATTTTACTAAATTATTCAAATAAAATGCTTCAGAATTTTATACGGAAGACGCATCGTACACTTAATTTGCACTGTGTGCTTTTCTCTCGGTAGTTTAAAATGAAAATGGTATTTATGTACTTTCTTTCTGAAAGTCACCGCTTTGAATCTAGTGATTCTATCAAATTATGATGGCTTGCTGTACTGGATTCGCGCATATGATTTTCAATGAGGTTGTTGGGCCCGATGTCTGAGAAGCAAGATGCACCAACGCCTCTTCAGTGTCCCTTTAATTGCAACGCTAGTGTCCGTCTGCTGTGATGTTTTCTTAGTTAAATTACAAGCGGAGCAATTTAGAAGTTTTCGAGCTCTTGTAAAGGTTAGTTGAATTTTCTTTCTTATTTATGTAGCGAGCGCTAGAAAAGTCCAGGGCCTTGCAATCTTCAAGAACGTGTAAAAACCTGTGTGCGCTCAGCCAGCTTTTCCGGATGGATTTGCAGGAACATTTTGGTTTCCAAGCAAAGCTTTTAGCGTGGCATCCGCTAGCTATGTTGCTTGCTTGTGATGCTTTTGCTTTCCTGTGATGTTTTTTGAAGAGACAAATGTCAAGGAATTCATCGTCAAATAGCTGATAGAAAACGCGGAATTTCTTTTATTTACGAAATTGCATTTCAATATTACTTTTCGAGGATCGAAAAGCTCGACTACACTTTCTCGGGCTATTGTTACCATCGTCATTGGATCATTCATGTCACAAAATTCGTACCAAGCATCGATATCATTCGCTGGTGCTTAAGAGCAAATAATTGAGTGCTTTCGAGGATGTGACTTTTCAGAATATCAATTCATCATAAATACTTCTCTCATTTCACTGGTAAATTAAATCTTCTAGAGAAACACGTTAAGTGAGGCTATGTCGTGTTCAAGGTCGTATTTCATACCTGTTATACGACCCATCGGTGGGTCGCACCGCACTTCAACGTGTTAACTATTTAAAACCCCATTGCATATACTTATGTCTTGTATAAATTTTAAAATACCCGCTGAAAATTTGAATTATATGATCGAACTCAGAGCTATGTCATGGTTCTGAAAAAAGCAAATGCCAACCACGGAAACAATTCGCCAAAGAATGTTCATCATAATTCAATTTTTATAAGTACGCAGACTGCGAATTTGGCCATGTTTTCATCACCACATGTTTTCATCACGTTGGCCACACCGCGGGACATACCTCAGCACGAGATTCAATCACGTCCGAGGCACCTGCGACACATCCCATCACAAACCCCAATCTCGTCTCGGCATTTCCTGCGACGCATGTCGCTGCTCATTTGTTTCTTTGTTCTTGAGACGTGCGTGAATGAATGCATTATATAGCCCTTGAAGCAAAACTGTAAGATGAGAGGGAATACAATCCCTCGGGCGGAATTAGTTAACAAGGCTTTCTGTGTTCTCTGTTATATGTAACTTTCTTTAATGAAATTTACTGATCTTGCTGACTTGTCGGAATTAAGACTCAGCAATACGGAGAGACTCCGACACAGACAGGAAGCGCCCAAAGGACGAGAGTTCCTAGGTTTGATTCGTCATTTTAGATGAATTTTGGAGCAACGTGAACAGCTTCCAGCCTGTAAGTCGGGATTAAAGCTGTTTAATATTTATTTGCGTTGTTGCCATGTACGTGTGTCCAAATTATGTTGGTAATTTACCAAATGTTGTACCAAATTCTGCCGCAACCAAAAAGAAACACAAGCCGTCATCGGCGGCTGCGTTGTTTACCTTTCCCGTCAGGCTGTCCGCGCTCTATTGTTCGTCTTCTTCGGACTTGGACTGAAAAATAAGCTCTTCTTAATCAAGTCAAGCGTGAAGCTGCCCTCGTAAAATATTCCTACACTTTTCTTGGATATTTTCTCAGCTATCTCCTGTTTTGAGCTCGTAAGTGGAGTGTTATATGGCGGCCAAACTTCAGGAAAATGTGGAGCACAGGATCGACGCCCTGAGTGACCTTTGCGTTTATGTTGATCAAAGCTTTATCACTCTGTGAATCTTCCAAGCAGCGTGTGGATCCGAGCTTCGTGGTCTATCAACAAGTGAGTTGTGATTTACTCAAAAGACGAATGTTAAGAATGATACTCCGAAAATTTTTTTCTTTAGTACTTCGCTAGCGAATATATTGGAGTTCGCCATTAATATGATTGAACTAAAAATAAAAGTATGAGAAATGAGTTGCTGTGAATAAAATGTAAATGTAGTTTACATATCGAGTGATTTTCCATGAAGCGAATCAATTGGGGCGCAGTCCTAATTATGATAAGTTTTAGATTTAAGAAATTAATTATAAACTACAATGTTATAAGCAAAATGGTAGATTCTCAATATCTACGTTGTGAAAGATTCTACTAACATTCAGCTTAGTTTTATAAGACCCATTAAACCGGTAGTTTGTTCTTCTTAGATACCGTATTGTTAACATTCAGCTATTTGCTATTACACTCACTGCATGATTTTCCAGCTCGTTGTTATTAGACCTGCAAAACATTCAGCTACTTGCAAAACATTCAGCTACTTGTTATTAAATCGGATAGAGATTCAGCTAGTTCTGGACCTTCAATACATTCAGCTGGTGGCTATTAGTCCTGCTAAATATTCAGATGGTTATTGGTCCTAATAAATATGCAGCTGGTTATTATTAGGCGTGATAAACATTTAGAATATTATTATTATAGCTGCTTAACATTTATCTGGTCGTTTTCAAACGTGCTAAATTTTAATATGGTTCTTATTAACCTTTTCTTATGTTCTTAATTAATGATCAGAATGATTCTGCATGTTTACGTTGTATTTTTGAACTTGAGCCACCCAAACCTTGCTTAATGGCTAACCGCAAATAATGGACGTCTGCGGTCTGTATAAATAGTTCCAGCTAGTGAACTATTTACGGTGCCAAATGCGGCGGGGTCATCCCCTATATATGAATTTTATAAGTCATCTATCAGTAATGGAAGAGGATAAGCAGCATTCTGGTATAATGTAAAAAGCAAATATCCTCAGAGCCTAATGTTTTATTCTGAATAGTAATTCATGTTAGCAATAGCTGAATATTTTCTCAAACGGACTTCCGAGAAAAAAAGCATGCACATATTTTGGTAGAATTACCCGTGTTATGGTCACAACTAGACTTGCTCCAGGTTCAACTGCGCAACAATAATATTATTAAACCACACGCCGCACAACTTTGCCGAACACCAACAAGTTGTCATGAAAAAACTTTTTTCTTATCCGAAATTCAATAAATAACGTGCAGCGCCGCACGTGCAATGCTGTCCCTTTAGAGACTAGCAATTATAACGATTCGGTTATTTTCTTTGGAGCTTTTAGACTCGAGACTCCTTGGGGGGCGCAAATATGAAGACTGCGCTGTTAATTTAAGCTAGTTCCCAAATAAAAATTAAGAGTGGCGCACCGATGATTATAGGTGGCGATAGTAGATTATTGGTGGCGTAACGGTGGGTGGCCAGAGCTGCCGAAAATCGACAATAAAACACCTATAAATCGAAAAGGTGGCGAGTACAGGTGGGAGTCATCGATGAATCATGGATGATTTATAGGGTCTGAAACATCTATGGCACATTGCAGACAAATCTCTTGTGAACCACCGATAACCGTTTGCCCAAACTGCACAGTGCACGAAGGTATTTGTCACTGTAATTTATCCAACGTAGAAGGAAAGGTGTTATTGGGTTGTGGGTCATTCGAGATCAAGACGAAACCATGACTTCGTTCTGAGTGCTTGGCTTCTAAGATTAAGTTCTGGAAAGAAAATTTAGCAAAAATTTAGCGTGAATTCGGTAGGCACGAGTAAAACTGACAGTTAGAAGTAAGGTGTTCACAAATTTTCAAACCAAAGTGAACCCACTAGTTATGTATCAGACTGCTCCTGATATAAATTGTACGAGGAACAATGAAAAATTTTTGTCGCAAAAAATACAGTTTCTCAAAAGATGACGGCGAATCCAATTTTTTATGTTCACATGAGATATTGAGTTAATTTATTTCGAATTTTACGTATGCGCCAACTGGCTGTGTTGGAAATATTGCGATTAATTCAGACTAATTATTGTATCATAAAGTATAAATTCTAGGATCGATTAAGTGTATCATATAATATTGGCAATATTCTTAAATTACCCCATTGATTTAAACTCTAAAGCCACGTCGACGTAGTCTGTAGAGGCAAGGCATCTCTAAAGCGCAGCGGCTCTGCGGCTCTCAAGTGCAGCGAGCAAGTTAAGCACACGTTCACACGAGTTGGGTTTACGGGAGTCGGTGTCAAGCTTCCTACTAATCTTTATCATGTCTTGCTTGAAATGTGTGCTTTCCGGGTAATTTGCTTGTCAAAAGGTATCATTTATACGCAGAGGGATACAAATACAAATTCTGCTTTCTATCGCTTACTTCGATAGTGGAATTTAATTATTTAGGGAAATTTGCTCATACAGGCAGATAATTATTTCGATGTTCATATTTATAAGATGTCATAAGTCTAAATTTCTACTTGAGTGGTTCCGGTATCTCTGGGACGCAAAAGATTAAAGATTAGGCTAGAGAAAATAGTGACTCGAAGTGGTGCAGGTAATTCACGCCTGACATTTAAAATCATCGAGCGATATCAATTCCTTATTTCACGCAAGAATATTCTTGGTGAAAATATTTCGAATCAAACCGCTGTCAACATTGGTGCAATGTTCACACTATGAAACTTCGATGCTTATTAAGCATTTTTCCGTAGCCTTTACTCTGAGCTGAACCATCCTTCGCTATGAATAAAGGAATTTTGTTTCAGTGGCTGTTTACTCGAATCTAGCAGCTTGTTCAAATAAAATTGTTGATGAAACGATCTAATCATCACGATGGTAGCACTAACTTCTGCCATTTGATGAAATTAATACTTGCAATACTTCAGTCAAATATTTTAAAATTACTTTAGTGCCTAGTTCTCTCCTATAGCTCATCGGTAAAGGCTTTGCTTCGCGTGGGGGAGACCGGAGTTCGAATCCTGCAGGCAGGGAGTTTCTTCAACTCGATTTCTCACGAGGTATGTGTATGGTACTCTGAAAATTTGTTCCTGCTACATTTCCGACATTGTTACTTGTACTATAATGGTAGATTACATACGCAGCCCTTAGGATGGTGATTGTGTGGAACTATGTCAGTAAATACATACGCATCGGATCAGAAACTAAATTCAAAGTTTTTATCGACTTCATTTTAAAAGTGGCCACGCCTGGCTCATCAATGTGCCACTGGTGCCAATGGGTAGTTATTGGCGGAAGGAGAGCTTTACGTTTAGGGGGGCCATAGGCAGGTTATAGGTATGGTAAAGGTGGTGCACGCCACCCTTACTTCACTGTATAAATCAAAGCTGCTCCACCTATGGCGTCCGCCTATAGCCATCATAAAAACATAGGTGTTCCACTCTTAATTTTTATTTGGGTTTAGCAGGGAACCCAGGGATCAATATTGGACGCTTAGTAATACGAGGATCGAAATTGGATCGAAGCTCATGAATTTAGTTCGCATCGACATGTTCTTTAATGTTCATGTTATGTAATATGGAAACAATACATGGGACACCAAAAAGCAAGATCTACCATCTGATCTATTGTGAAAGCTTCCGATAATTCTCTACGAATTATCGAATAACGAATACCTAACTACAACCTTTCCGATTTCTATTGTTTTTACGTGAACTGTTAACGTCATTGGTAAATTTTCATGCCGGAATTACGATTTGTTTAGTAATATACAGTATGTTTAATGTGAATTATTCCAAAAACATCCGGTATTTTTCTATTTGTACAAGTGAATCTGAAGATAACTTATGTATGAAACTTACGTCCCTGTATGACACAACGTAAACGCTGATAACGATTCTATCGTTTTTAAGGGAGAAACTTTTCTACGTGGATGAGAGCAGAAATGAAATATTTCTTCTCAAAATAGTTTATTTTGATAGTCTGCAAACTTAGTACCAAAACCTTTAAACCTGTTTATTTATCTTAAATGTGAGACGTTTTCTACGAGATAGAAGATTAGTTTACCAAAAGATTATGCAAACAATTGATTAAGGACTAATCTGGTGAATTTGAACCGAATTTGAGTATAGTTCAACATCGTTCATTCATTGCATTAATGAACCAATCGCATAGGTCATCAGGTGTGCGCATTATTTTCATGTAACGACAAATGAATCAGAAATTTATAAAATTAAAGGTTTGATTGGCGTTCCTTTTTGGGTGAAACTTTTTATCTTTCAAGTCGTTACTTACTCGTCCCACTCTCCGTCGAGGCCTAATTTTAAATCTTAAGTACAGAAAGATTTTGTTTGGACAAGATGTTGTTTTTTTTATCAAGAGCGGCGGTAGAAATTACAATTTCCGGAGAGTTCTAACTAGATTGAACTTTAATGCTGGAGTTAGATGAAGTTATAGATGCAGGCAACAGCGTTGTGATTCATGATAGGTATATCATTCGGGAGAGTTATCATAAGAAGATTTGAGAATGTGTGTAAGTGTAATTTCATCGGTGCCTCTAGAAAGTTAAGTTAATAAATTAGCCAGAGAGTTGGCTGCAGGCCGGCTGGCTGCTCTATAATATCGCCATTCCGCTGTAATCATTTCTACAAGACTTAGAAGTGAGATCAGCCATCTTAAAATTTTTTCGTGATGTAAAAAACTTTTTTTTTCTCTTTGGGCTCCTCATGGTTCTCGAAATACTCAGTGACACGCCATCGTAACAAGATTCAGTAAATGTGGAAAGTTCCGCAGATGCACGAGAACGTCTGTTCTGGGCCACGGGAAAAGATTGGACAGATTTAGAATGGGTGTTGTACTAAATTTTTAAAATTCTTTTCAAATGGTTAAGTTTTCACCTATGGACAATTTCAATGATTAGCGACACTGATAGGAACCACTTCATATAATGGAGAAATCTGTAGGCAATCTTGGGGCTTAAGGTGCTTGCAAGTTGGAAGTTCTCACTCTAATCAAAAGTTAGCTTCTAGTAAACTTCTGCAATATTCATTGATTAAAAACTTTCCGTTGCTACGCAGAATGACATCCGATAAATTGGTTGGCATGCTCTTAGATTCATTTTGCACCATCGTTTTCCAAAATGAAGAGGGACGATTATACAGCGGTTCTCAACTGTGGTTCGGTGAGCGCACGCTCGAAAAAAAGTAGACTTAATATCACTTCTCGACGGATCGCCGAAACGGACTTCTGTATATTTGAAATAAATTTCTTGAGATGTCAACCTCAGAAAGATTCGAGGTTATGAAAAAATTAACTAAAAGATTTGAATCAATAGGGTAATATACAAAATATATTTTATACAAATACAGTTTTCATTGAAATTTCATAAATTCATCGATCGAGAAATTTATAGTCTCTGCGATGCAAATCTTGCCTACATGACTTAAGTGGCGTATAAGTAGCATGTCTAGAAACGAGATAATAGTTATACATATGGGCATTGTGGGGCTATTATGTTATCTTGTGTAACTTCCATTCAGGTGCTCGTAGAGAATTGTGTGATCGGGAGCAAATTACTTGGAATTTGTTGAATTTTTTAAAACTTTTTGGTGCATTGAAACTTCGCTATTAAGATCAACTTCATTCTCGTGTGAAATCATATTGCCTGGCGAGGAGAAGCAGGGAAGAATACATTTTTTTAAACTACCAAGGCGTCAATATTGATGCATCGCCAATATATCTTTTCGTCAATATTGATGCATCACCGATGCCTATATGGCACCGTTTTGGCCACTTATTAAATAATATAGGTACTACTGCATGAGGGCCGTTGCTTCTATATTGATGATGAAATTATATAGTAACATATGTACGACCATTAATTACATTACCAATACACTTAATGATTAACGAACGAATGAATGGAGATGAAGCCGTATCTGCATTCTCAAAGACGATAAATGCAATAATGCAAAATACGGCTTCGTCTAAAGGTACAAGACGATGAATTCTATGTCCATTTACGTGGCTATACAAGACAGTAAATGGAGAACGATGTGTCCATGTCGACCCAAGAAATATAGCTTCATAGCTTTGCAGCTCGTATGCTATCCGATGCATGGTGATACAAGAAGAAATAGATTAGATAATTTAATCAAATTCGATCACATGTTAGATTATGAGTAAGAATAGCCTTCAATTCTTATTATCTAATCTTTCGAGTTTTAAACAAATTACTCAATATCACAGGCAATTGCAATAGAGGAATGTAATGTTCAAAAATTGTGCAGCATTCAAAACATAGTATTTCTATATTATGGGATCTGCTCCAGTGAACAAGTAATAATTGTAGGTTGAAAACAGATATAATGGATAGTTGAAATAATTATAATATATAATTATAAATAAAAATTATAAATATTATATATAATTTTAAATAATTATATATAATTAATCAGGATATCACCAATTTGTTGGCAAGCGTCAGAAATTACGCAAGTGAGACGTACTGCTTATGAAAAATTTCCCTCAAATGTTTCAAGATTGAATATAAATTAGAGGTTTGGGATCAAACGCATTATACCGACGAACGCTTCCTAACAAGATGATAATCTCGTTTCAATGTAGTTTAATTAAGTATTAGATTTACACTATCAGTACCCTGGTAAGCGTATAGAAGTTATCCTAATCAATAATTGTCTTCCGTTTAAGAAATTGAGAACATAATCATGCAGTGCAAGCTCATGAAATAAGCACATGGACTTTTTTTCGGATTCTTATTCACATTGATGATTATTATTGTATTGGGGTCTTACATTTTTCAATCAATCATCGATTCAAT
Source organism: Hyalella azteca (assembly GCF_000764305.2). Taxonomy (NCBI): domain Eukaryota; kingdom Metazoa; phylum Arthropoda; class Malacostraca; order Amphipoda; family Hyalellidae; genus Hyalella; species Hyalella azteca. Next base: position 37,832 of record NW_025931070.1, read on the forward strand.
GAGTTAACATTTTTTATAGTAGGTAAAAAATATAATAGGCAAACATAATAGGCAATTGTTCTCTGTAACTCTAAATTGTGAATAAATGATTTAGTTACATCAACATGAAAAATTTCATGTCAATGAACGCGTTTAAGCCAGGAAGCGCTGTTAACCAGCATGAAGCGCTGTAATAAAGTTTGCCATTTGTATTACCGTACAATAGACGCGGTGCGTACAGTTTGAACGCGAACCCCGCATGATCCTGCCTGGCGCCTAGCAGCGGCCGTCCTGGCAATATATCTCGCGCCTACCATCACAGAAAATGACCTCAGAATCATGTTGCAATTTACGCGCCTTCATCTGGACCAGTATTACGAATCAGTTTGATCAGACGGCGCGACGCCTCACCAGATTATGGATCAGACAGGAGATAAGGTTAAGCTAGGCAGTAGACTTTGGCTTGAGACGCGTAGATCTTGTTGCTGAGAATGAGTGAGGTGGCTTAAGTCGTGCGCAAAGACTTGTTTGTGCTTGTTATCATAATTCTATACAGCAGTAGATTCTTCCTGACAAAAGCTCTCCTTGTGGCTGCCCTTACCAGTGTAGAAAAATATTTAGGCCATATACTACATTTAGACCTCATAAATACATCAACAGATGACAAAGCCATATCTCAATAAACCAAATACAGAATTTTTAAGCATGTTGTCGTTGAGAGCCTCTGTAAATTGATATCTCAAATTTATTAAAGACAATTTACTCACCGTTTAGTTTCCGTAATTAAGTCATGCCCAGTAAAAACAGACGAGAATTGAACGTGACGAGGAGTCGAAAGATCGACGAAATAATCCTTGGCTCGAAAATTATTTCTCACATTTTGGATCTAAGGAGCAAAACATAATATGTCATTCGATGCGAGCGTCTGGAGCTCCAAGCATGTAGCATTACTGTCGCGGAGGCGTCAGCGAACCAAACAATCTATAACATTATTCTCTAATGTTTTTTGGGTAGAAGTTGTTGATGCATCTAGAGTCTAGAGTAAGTAAGGTGTAAGTTAACTTGTAATTTTGTTTGAGATTTTAATTTCATAGTTTTACTTACAATACATATCCGCTGTTTCCATTCCACTCCTGTTTGTTAAAGCAGCCATGGGTTTATACCAGAGATGCTCTCGAGTTAAGCTCGGCTTTACTTCTCCAATGCCAGGCAAGAAAATAAAAAATCCGCTGATAGATTTTACGAGTGATTTTTATTGAAAGAATAAAAGTACACTGGGATAGAGTTGAACTTATTTATTTTGAACTTTAAAAAAAATTAATTACATAATCAACGCTGGAGTTACATCAATATCAATTGGAGTTACATATTACGTACATTTTCTCATTGCATTTTTTTGCAGAATAAATATCTAATTTTCTTGCCTAGAGAACTGCTTTAATGCTTTAATTAATTGCAGCCAAATATCCTTCTTTTCGTCTGATTATTGCACCCTGGTCTCCATACACGAATTCCTGCGTCAATTTAAGTGGCGCATGAATTCATCGTCTTCGTACTATACAGCGAGGCCCCAGCAAGCCCTGCACTTGTCTTGAGCTCGTAAAGAAGATGTTTGATGAGGAGACATGGCGCCTGTGCTGCCGTTTGTGCCATTCTCATGTGAGAGAAAAACGACGAGACGTCTTGTATTCCAAGCTGCCCCGTGGGTCGGTCAAATTGGCAAAGACAGATTGTTGGTGGCCGGGGATTCAGTGAAGGTTCGACATTCATGATGCGTCTAAAGTACTGGGATGTGTGTGGTGGTGCCTTCGTATCAAATTTGAAGTTTTCCCCCGATCGTAATATAATGATAGCGTTCATCGCACTTAGAAGCATTTAAATAACCAATTGATGTTTAAATCAACAGTTATGTTCGAAAACGTTGAATTTCATTCTCGCACTACACTGTATGTTGCCGAACATCCAGAAATTGCAGATACTGAAGATGTTGATGAATGATAACCAACATTTTTTCGCTCGCTGGCTGCACTCGTGACTAATATCTCACTGGTCAAAACATAGCTGGAGGAGGGCCAACGTACTTGTTTAAAATGTAAATCCTGTGATGTTTGAGGCACTACCCAAATGGCTGCACTGCAGTCTCAATGTTTTTTTCTGACGCAAAACACTGCCAAATTTCCCCCGAATCTTGTATCCTGAAGTTGTGTTAAAGTGTATTTGGAGTTTGCATTCCCGAGATTAGAATCCAAAACGATGTAACAACGAGCCATGCTCATGAGAAATTGTATCATGGCAAAGAAGAAGTAATCACGTGTGGTGTCGTGGCGATGTCACGTCTTGTTCTGTAGAAGTCGTGCGCATTAAACACCTTTGCGTCCCCGATGATGCGGCCCTTGGGCCGTAGGTTGAGGACCCGTTCTGTAGAGCTAGATTTTACTTAAATAAATGATGTCTTATTGTGAAAATTTAGAATGTTACATGTGAAACGAAACCTCCAATGCCATATCATGCTCATAATTATGATATCTGCTACATCGTAAACCTCAATCCTGACTAAATTTAGATCCAATTTTTATTCGCGCATGTGGCCATTACCAGAAGTTGACCTCAAATTGTTCTACGCTTGCAAAATTACAGTAAGCTAAACTTTATTCAATACTTCATTTTTACTCCAAACCATTTCAAACGAGTCTTGTTTTTAGCAATTTAAGCACATTATTGTTGTGTGTAAATTCATAATCAGCGCAAGTTTTAGTTTTTCAGCGATGAACGTCTGATGAAGCGTGCATGAATGACTTGTTGATGAAACTCTTGGACGCTCTGCCCAGTGACCAATGTTACAGTTCACCAACTAATTTTCTTTTATTCTGTCGGAGAAATTTAATATATAATACGCCTAGTAAAGGGTTTTCTGGTCTAGCGGACTTCGCGGTAGTTTTAGAAGCAGTAGTATCCCGGGATTTGCATTTGCTGCTCCTATTATCGTTTAGTTTTTTTACTTATTCAAGTTACATGTATCCAATTATTCATGTCATAGAAATTTAGTTTTCAAGCTTTCATGAATTACCGAAAGTGGACGCAAAAATTCTTCGTTAAAAGTTGATCGTTCGTCCTCACTGCTCATCGAGTACGATAATCATCTCGGTAATGCTGCGGCTCGCAATTATTTAATTATAAATTAGAGGACGTTCCCGCGAACTGCAAGGTCTCATTTCATTCATGGATGATTTCCATCAACAGCTGCACATTTATTGCTCGTGGCGGTGTCGAGCATCTCAAGTATGAAGCATTTCGGCGAGGAAGCCAAACTTCCTCGTCTATTGTCCGTTGCATGGGAGACTGCGTGACGTTTGTTGTGGACATTTATTTATTCCCTTGCAGTGTTGGCGGATGGTGGATGGTGTGTTGGCGGATGGTGTGATGACGGTTGTAGGTGTATGGTGTATTAACAGTTGTATCTTAATATGCTTTCATATCTTGCTCTGCCAGGCTGATGTTACCATTGTATTATATTAATTGGAAACTCGTCAGCATAGCTGAAGTCTTGAACTTTAAATGTTTGTTTCCCTATTCAGGAATGGAAAAAATCCTAATAATCAATTTATTAAAATCCTCTAAAAAGTATTACTGTTTAGAACTAGAGATAGTTCTTAAATATAATCCTAACCATTCATATCTAAGACTATGCGTGTAATTTATTAACTTCATCCTAAAGTTTTACTCGCGTTGAGCCGCGCATGAACTTGGTGGGCATTTGTGCGGCTTTGAGGGGAAGATTGCATGTCTGTTGCATCGTGAGCCGCGGGGTCAATATAACGATGTCGTGTGAGACGTTAGTGAGCGGCCTGCTGTTTCTAATGAAATATATTGAGTTAGTGGTTCAAATTATAAACTTTTATGGTCGCCGTTCACAAAGTTCATAGGCAGCGGTCTGTTATAATTTGTAATGCCGTACTCAAATTAGCTTCTGAACTTGTTTATTCCTTTTATTGCAAGTGAAGTGCCGTTTCATTTTCTAAACTTTGAAGCCGTGATTTGACACTTGCTTTTCTTGTCAGGAAATTAAATTTTGACTGCATGTAAAGCATGAACTGCAGCCAAAAAATAACTTGAATTGAGCTTGAGACTTGTTGACCTGTTTGCTTCCTGGTAAGTTTCAAAACTAAATGGTACCTTGGTTTCAAGTCTCTTTATTCTTATTAACCATTGTCCAGTTAATATTTATAATAAAGAGAATATTCCTCTTATAATATATATTTAGTCTTTTGCGTCCCAAGGTATATTATTGGTTGAAAGCACGCTTATCCGTTATGCTACTCGTAGATTCAATGATAAATATCAAATTGCACTATACTGTTTCCAGTGTACATAACTCTCAAAATTCTATAATTTATTATTTTTGCCTATAATGTTGCGAACATAATATGCCATATTTTATAGCGTTTATGATACCAGATATTTACGTTGTTTTACCATAAAATGCATCCCGAACAGCAAATCTATTAAGGGTATATGTGACCTCGGTTGGTTTTTGAAAACTTTGGTATGATTCCACGATTGCGTTCACACAACTTCACGTTGAAAACAATTATGATTTTCTGTCATTTGTTATTTTTCTGTCTTGCGTTTCACGGCCATTCATATATTGTTGTTGTGTTATCAATTCTGCTCAAAATTCTCAGAAGTGGCTTTTGCTGTTAGCTGCATTAGCAATCGTTGTAGTAGCGCTACCGTGTTTATCGAATTCAGTCGCTTAATTGAGCCCCAAAAATATTTTCGGCATGCGCACGCTTCTGGGCAGGACTCGCTACAATTGGGTTGGAGAAGGCGAATCGTTAAGTTGAAGAATCAAGTAAATATACATACAAATATAAAATTTAATAGTGGGCCTCAATGGGACTGTGCTGGGGCGTGTGGCAGCTGTTTGCAGGTATCTTCCACCTCGTTTTAGGCGGGAAACATCACGAATGAAAAAGTCTATTCATTCCGAACGGGTTTTCATACCTTGTGGAATGCCTTCACGCATCACAGTTTTGCAGCCATTGTTCTTCAGAAAAGTTTTAGAGTGAATGGAGAAATCGCGACTATCTGTAGTTTTCTCAAATAATTGTAATACCAAGAAGGTTTTCTCTCTAGGGAAGAACCATTGTTGATGTAATAGCTAGATAAACGGACATAGAGAGGCTGATTCACATGATGACCGAGTTCTAAGCGCTACGTATTTCTAAGTTGGACCCGAATCTTAATTTTGTTTGGGTATCAGCATGTCCTCATATTAGCAGACGTGGTGAATGATATGGAAGACCTTGATTGATGTGCTGCCGCACATGTCGTGTACCCGAATTATCGCTCCCTCGCTGAGTTTTACAGCAGTGTCATGCCCGCATCATATGCCCGCTACTGACCTCACAGCAGCACCAACAGCAGGTGTCATGTCTGCATCATAATGCTACTGACCTCACTGCAGCACCAACAGCAGGTGTCATGTCTGCATCATAATGCTAGCAGCACCAACAGCACGAGTCATGTCTGCATCATAATGCTGCTGCACGCACTGCAGCACCAACAGCAGCATGTAGTAGCAGAAGTTGGTGGTTATTTGCCAGATGGGGGGCAAGCTATGCTAGCCAGGGTCGCAGCTGAAACTGATCGTGCGTGTGTCGTTCACCCAAATTTATGACGCACGTTGTTGATGCTCTATCGTTCGATGGCGCAGGCGTCGCGCCGTCCGCTCCATTAGAAAAGTGGAAACGCGATCCATCGGCAAGATCGTGGAACGCTTTACGAGTGCCTCTCTGTGGATTATTGTGTTTCTTGATGGATAAGCTTCCTGGATCAGGGGAATGTGCAATGGATCGCCGACTCTACAGCAATTCGTTGCATTACTGAAAAAATATGAGTTCATTTGTGTTGAAGTGTCGATGAATTGAATCGCGAAAGAACCCCGATGTTTTGAGTTTATAAATCGGCAATTTCTTCTCATTGCAGATAGGTTGCAACTTTCAAAGTTGTTATGAGGTTCAAGTGTAAAAGTTCATGAGACGTTGTGTTATTCCTTCACTTCAGACCCGTTTTTCTCATGTCTCTGTAATTTTTATGTACGTTACGTTTTTTATTCACTTATATAGTCGCTCTCAGGCTTCTCAAGGAAGCCATTTAGCATGCTGTGAATTATTCCAGCCTTGAGTATTAGGTCGTAGACATTCCCTGGGTGACTCCTGATATAAATTAAAGAAATGAGGTTTCTATATGCAGTTCAACGTTAAATGAACGCGCTTATTTTTCAGAGTCTCGCATTAACTTCATTAACTACTACTACTACTTCATTATTTTTCAGAGTCTCTTCATTAACTACTTTTCCCAGTCCCTCATACTAGCTTCCTCAAATCATTACGTGAATACATTTAAATTCCTTCTTCGTCGATGCTGGCAAGTCATGAAAATATGGAAATCTTATTAAAATGAATGCTATATTCTTCTCCTTTAATATAAACTGCAAATATAATAGGTAATTCAGCTGAACTTCGATTGTTTAAAAATCACCTTTATCTGTTCCGCTTCCGTCACTTTAGCTGCTATGTGCTCGCAACTGCTGTTTGATCAGTAAACCAGATCAGAGGTTTGGTCTCAGTGGATGAAATACCCATTGAAAAAAATATACAATCTTTTACGGAGCCAGTGGTCGAATTATTGCGCTGTTTTCTTATCTTTGGACTCGTGAGAACGCAATTCTACGCACACCTTAGGCTTAATGCCTTATGTTAGAAACATGTCGCACTCGGCGTTGTTCTATATTTGTTGTCCTGTTGAGGGTTAGGTCTTTCAATTCCCTCCTGTGTTAAAACGTATAATCTCTTAAAAACAATCAAGCACTGTTCTGTTTCTAACTCTAATCGGCACTTTATGTACTCGTATCATTGTACTTCATTTGATATTCGAGTCGTTTTCACTGTGAAAATAATCGCGGTTTTATTCCGTTAGATTTTTGCTTGCAGCTGATTTTTAGTATCACTATTATCTCGAGCTGTGTCGTTCTCTAATAGGTTAATGTGGCAGTTCAAGCATCTAACGTAAGGCACCAGGCCAACGCAAACAAAAAATGCATCGCAAAATTTGTTTAATAAAGGTCGCGAAACATCATGAAATCCCTATTCTTAAAGGTTCTTCAATTTGCGAATTTCTGTTGGAGATTTTTCTGCATTATTTTGCAGAGTCGTCGAAAATCTTGTTGTTTTGTCGAAATTCTTCCAGTGTCGTCGAAAAAGACGATATTTAGTAGGTATATGGTATATTTTTTTCATACGACCGGAGTAAAGAATAATTAAAAATTTGCTTTCCATTATTTGTTTAGGTGTCGTGAATTTTGCACGTTACATTACAGTAATCTAATTCAGATTCTGACAGGGGCCCCGCAACCTAAAGAGACAGTTGATATGGTGTTTCTTCGATGAGATTGTGAAAATTTTTACAATGGTTATTCGATTGAAGGTCATTAAACGATGTTCGATATAACACACGTTGATCTTCTTTTGAGATTCAAGTTTGAATTTCTTCTGGGGAATTATTCTTGATCAAAATAACGGATCAGCCTAGACGGAGTCTTTCGGTAACGACGGCTTCTTCAGGCCGGACCTGAGTCAGCTTCTCTAGGACCGTCAGCTAGTTATTTTTATTTACACTTCCTGGTCAATAGCTTCGTACAAACCTGAGAGTAGACCATGCCAGTTAGTAAATACATAACAATTGTTATTATACGAATAAATACATTTTCTGTTGCAATCTGTCATTGAAGGTAAGTTAACTAAAAATTTGTCTTCTAGCAATTTTTCTACACTGTGATTAGCTTTATACATAGTTCATAAACCATGAAGTAAATATACTGGCAGCTTTATTTACTTTGGATAGACGCTGGTCTCTATTGATCAAAAAGATAAGAAGTGAGGGCGAGTTCGTGCTTGAGAGCATTCGAGTGAGACGGACGCCCACGCTGACATGGCCGCTATATTCATGAAATAAACACGCATATCGAATACACTTATGAATATTTTTAAATCCCAATCTGCTCTGGTCATGTACCTGTTGTCCCATGTTCGTTGATTCTGCCATCTCATTCGTTCAATCCCTACAGTTTTGAACGTGCCTTGCTATAAGCTAGGAAAAATGATCAATTAATAACCCGCATTAATATTCCCATTATAATGTCATGTCTGACTGCTTAAATTATTTATGCAAAAAACTTTTTTTCTTGTGATATCGAGATACAATTCAGGAATTGATGTAACAACATTTCGCTTCAACCTTCTTACTTATAATACTTGAACCAGACTCTGGGGTTGTGACGCTCACTCATGACTCATACACTCACTATGTGCACGCTCCTCCGTCCGTGTTGCCCAATTGTTCAGAATTGCTGGTGGTGGGGCTAGACTCGATGAGTGTGGCTTATTCAATTGAGATGAAACATAATGGCAGCCTCAAACATTAGCACAGAAGTTTATTGTGTCTCCTATTTTCATGGAAATTTTCCTCTTAGGTTGTGTATCCATTTATCCAAACATAAATAAATGTTCTGACCACAAAAATTGACACACTCTGTGCAGGTTTGCTATGTTCAAGGCTTTCGATCTATAATTTTTCCAAATTAATATTTTAGTCATGAGTTAAAAAAATCAAATTATTCATTGTTTATTTTGTAAAATCAAGAAAGGAATTCGATCGAGTCAGTGTTGAACACCTCGAAAATAATATACAACAACAATATATACGTTGAACGATGTTGGATAATCACCATTAATGCACCTCCCAGTTAAAATTTTGAGCCGAGACCGGCGCCGGGTTTAGCCGGGCTGGTCGCGCTTTAGCAGGATGGAGCCGTGAAACAATAACCGGCCATCTATCCCTAAAACTGCGCTGCGCCATGGCTGATATAGAGACAAAATTCTAGCAGCTCGTCAGGGACGGAACTCTGCGCTGTTTTAGCGCTGGTATTTGGGATTGCCCGGCAGGGAGCTGTACAGAGCAGGTAAGCAGGCCATGCATGGGAGGGGTTTTGAGAGAGGGAGGAGGGGTAGGGGTTGGAAACAGTGGCCGGAGAATGAACTTCATCCTCCATCTAGTTCATTCGCATAGCACGATATTGTGGGCCAATTTCCGGTGCCATTTGTGATATTTATTTCACGTCAGTATTTTAATACTTCGAATTACGTAAGAATTTTATATGCTCTTCCAGTTTTAACACTATTGACAAACGGTGACGCGTAACTGCCGCGTACACTGCCAGAGCCGCCCCAGAGCAGGCGTTGGGCAAGTTTGAGCAGGCGGTGCTCAGTAAGGGCAGCGTGACGGCAGGACAGAGCACACCTGGGCAGGTACTCAGAAGCTAATTAGCGCTGAAACGCGGCTGGCGATATCGTCTCTAAAGCGGACATTTCTGCTCTATCGCTGCTCTATCGCGTCTCTACGTCGGCTCTGCAGCCGGCGACGGCCGGCTCTATTCCCTGCCCTAAATTTTAACTGGGCTCTCCCTGAACGGTTTTCGTGCGCGATGAAGTAAGTACGTTGCTAATCTTGCTCAGTATAAAAACGTTGTTTTCAACCAGGAATTCTTTAGCACTATTATTGTGATGCTAAAAATACAGATTACTTTCATTGTTCCATGTAAGCTATCATATCTATCATACTCATGTTCAAGCCTCGCTACTAAATAAATTTTCATTTGTGCCGCCAATGCTGACGTGTTCCTCGGCGTACATTCTTCTCCCGCTTAACGTGTTACATACGTAGCAATGTAACGCATTCACGTCGCAGTGACGAGCGAAGGTTGCGAATGAGATGGGCAATTTTTGAATGCACATTTTGAGACGAGTTCACTAACTCATGTTATGAACCATGCCGCATTGTAGGGGAAACTGAAATGGTCATTAATTCTGGAATTAGTGGTGAAACTTTACTAATTAGCCTTTTGCTTTTTAGCTTGGCTTTCAACGTAAACAGTAATTAATATATGAAGATTCCGTCCCCCTTTGATCAGTCTTTCCTTAATTGGTACTTCACTCTTTCGTTCGCCACTCTTTTTTACCGACACTCTTTGATCAGCCACTTTTCGGTCCATTTCTTCTTGGTCCGTCACTCTTTTGGTCTACCACTGTTTGGTTTGGTCAGCTACTTTTTGGGCCATTTCTCCTTTGTCCTTCACTCTTTTGACCGTGACTCTTTGGACCGTCACTCTTGAGTCAGCCATTTTTTGGGCCATTTCTCTTTGGTCCGTCACTCTTTGGTCTACCACTCTTTGGTCAGCCACTCTTTGGTCAACCACTTTTTGGGCCATTTCTCTTTGGTCCGACACTCTTTGGACCGTCACTCTTTGGTCTACCACTCTTTGGTCAACCACTTTTTGGGCCATTTTTGTTTGGTCCGGCACTCTTTGGACCGTCACTCTTTGGTCTTGCACTCTTTGGTCAGCCACTTTTTGGGCCATTTCTCTTTGGACCGTCACTCTTTGGAGTTTGGACTACCGCTCTTTGGTCTACCACTCTTTGGTCAGCCACTGTAATTGGGCTATCCCTCTTTGGTCCGTCACCCTTCCATTAATAATATTTCAGCAAAATAATTTTGAGTATGTCCTGATGCACGCATCATTAATGTTTGCATGAAACCAGATTTTTATTTGAACAGTGGCTTCTAAGAAGATTTGGAAAGGCTTGCTCCTGCTTAATTATCATCAGCCTGGGAAAGAATATTGGGAGTATCTATATTTACCGAACGCCAGACTGAACAGCAACCGAGTCAAATTGACCCAAGATTGTCCCTGGGTGCGCAACGCCCTGCCAGACCTGGAGTCGCTATATAGCAAGGACTCCAAGCGACAAGGACCAGCGCTGCCGTTGATTCTCTTCGGGAAATTAATGCGTTATATTGTTCAAATGTTGACGCTTTTTCTTACCTACAGCACGAACAGAGAGGACAAATGGCCAAAAAGTGTATCGCTATTTGGACAAATTATCACTCATTCTTATGCGTGATGAACGACCCCAGCTCAGACTGGTCGCGTGGCGTGCTCTTCCACGGAAGGACATCTCCTCCGAATCATTTTGGTGGCTCTCTACTCTTGATTTGATACAAAATAAACGCTTATTTCCCACCGTGATTCGTCAACCCAGTTCTAAAAATTCGCAATATCGCCCCATTCTTTGACCTGTGAAGTTTCTGAAGGTTGCATACTGAAATTATGTAGCGTAATCTCACCGGAGCTTCGAGAACAATTAAGAGACGATCACATGTTGGGAAGCGGCTCGTAATTAGATAGCAATATTTAATATGAGACAGAATATCATATAAATAAGTTCAAAATTAACATGAAGGAAATACTGTGGAGCAGCAATTTTTGTTGTCAAATTGATGGTCATCATAGTAAGCAGGCAATCAATATAATGACAAACTTTAATGACTTAAGGAGACAGGTAATATAATGACCAGCCGTTTATCGTCCACGAACTACATTGATCTAAAAGGATTAGAAAAAAGAAGGAGATAGAGTAGATAAATTTCGACTGAAAGACTAATGAAAATTTGAGAAGTTAGATCGATAATTTCAGTGTGGCCATTAATTTGTCATTGAACGCTCAATCGCCGCATCCTATTGACCATTGCTGAGTGGCAGTTAAATGGTAGGCTAGAGATTAAAATAGAATGTACTCTGCTCATCAGTTCTCTTCTCTCTGGCAATGTCGTCGTGCGACTGTACCGGGCTGAGCGTGGCTCATAAGTCTCTGTAAAGATGTCTGCCCCGAATAGAGCAATCTAGCTTCACGCGTGCCATCAACTCGCATTTGTTACAAAATAGTTATCGCTGTATAAAACTTCAGCGCGACCTCCCTTTTCCGAGGAAGGAAAGATTAAGTTGCTCTTGAATAGTAATGTAAAGAAAGTTTCAATAAATAATAAATTTATTACGTTGAATGTGTTCTGGAGAACACTAGAGATTCACTCAACAAGTGAATTGGCTCGAGCTGCTGCCTCGGTGGGAAGTCCTCTGAATTGGGAGCAAGAGCTTCACCTGGCCAGTACATAAGGCAGCGTAGCACAGAGAAACTGACGTGATAGGCTTCGTGCCGCCCATCCTGTCAAAAAATGCCAACAGGTTGAAGGAAATGTTTGCCCCAAATAATTATATTAGAGATTATAACAAGCCAAATATGGAGTCTTACATTTTTCCTCCGCGGGTACAATTTTATTTATCACTGGCAAAATTTAATTGCGGGCATTCATCACATGCACGTTTAAATACATGTTTAGCGCTATATAAGGCTTATGATGATGAGGGAGTCCCTCTCATAATGAATGATTGCATATAATTACGAATTACTGTGCCTCTGTTTGTTGTTTGGGGCTGTCCGTCAAATGGGGTCTTTTATTCTTGTGTATCGCTCATTGTTTCTCAAATGAAAAATATGTTTTCAAGCAAAGACGGAGGTTGCAACGAGAATTCGTTGTTGTTTTCACGGATATAAATTGTTTTCAGGTGTCGTCTATACCGCGTTTAGGTATTGAAATTATATAATGTTATCATCGATAGAGATTACTAAGTGTATGTGCCGGACTAAGAGTAATTTGCTTGATTCTATTTTGCTAACCTAATTGTATGTGATGACAAGCTCGTTTTAAAACCATTGAAATTAGTAGGAACATTTCAATTCCAATTTATCCTTGCTTGAGCCTCAGTTTAAATTCGTCGAAACAAAGAAGCGTCATATAATTAAGTCACAAGTCAAACTCAAACTGAATTTTTTTCTGAGTAACATTAAACCCTAATTTCACATGTAATTTTTATGGGACAGAAATGCATCCTAACAAGGAAGCACGGAAGGCATGAATCGCGCTCCCCGCTTCTCTCTCTCTCTCTCTCATGCAAATTTACAAAGAAATTTAGAGCTTCATCGTCGGCGCGCGTCGAGTCAAAGAACTGTTGCACTTAAAACTGTTGAACTTTAATAACTGTTGCACTGAAATGTTTTGTCATGGAGAAGTTGATCGCTTCTGAGCTGCCGAATATGCTCGCTTCAAAGTTTGCATCGTGTGCATTTTTGCTCGTGTTCTGGAGGGTTCATCTTCTCTCCGGCTCGAGTTTCACGTCAGAAGAGGAACGCGATATGTGAATTCCGCTGGAGTGGGAAATTGATTCAAGAATTTATCTGAGACTGCAGTGGCAAAACAGTTTACTAGGGCGGACGTGATGAGTATCGCTACTGGAGTTGCCATTCTTATGTTGATTCGGATTGACAGCCGATCCTGATGTGAACTTGTCGATGGTCCATGCATTGGTGTCTCTGAACATGCTCATGTTACCTTTTTGTCTCGTACAGCACTCGGGCGGCGTTGAACATTTCCATTGTAGCCTTCCAGCACAGTCGCCGCAGTATTGAAGACCTCATTCGCCTGCGCGTACTCAGCATTATTTACTGTTGCTGGAAGTAGCGCTACGATGCGCTACTTTTTTGCTGAATTGTCTAAAAAGCGTATACATTTTCTTGTTCAGATACTGCTGCCACGTTTATAAACAATCAGCCGATGCAAAGAAATTTTATCATATATTTTCTAGTAAGAGTAACAAAATGTTATTATATATTTGCTAGTCAGAGTAAAGTAGATGCACGCTTATCCACCTAATCGTGTTGAATTGAAAAAGCTAGGGCAATCCATTCACGCAAGTTCGTAAATTTGTAGCAGGCTGCCATATTAATTCTTTACTGAAAATATTGGGTACATTTTGATATTTGTGTCGAATTAAAACTAATTGAAAGCCCATGTTGATTGAATTATACTCAATCAAAAACATGTGAGTTCATTTTTGTACTAAGGAGTGGAATTTTTTTCCCGGAGTTTAAAAATATGAATAAAGAGAAAAATGGAAGGTCCAGCGACGTTAATTTTCAATTGCATCTGTCTGGCTAGTTTTGAATGGCCTTTGATATTCATGCCAAAACTTCGTTAAAGCTATAATCGATGATTCACTGCTGAACTCTCCAACTAAGTCTTTGTTAATCCCCTATGTCGCCTGGCATTCGTTCGTGGTCACTCCCGGTAATACCATTGATGCACATTAAATAAGCTTGCGTGTCTTTGCCGCGAGTGCCGGTATCAGCTTCGGACGTTCAGCTAAATGTTATTATAGATTTCAGTCCTCATTCTACAAATATCTTAAAAATCTTTACCGTTTTACTCCTGCCCACTGACTATTAACTTTCAATGAAATAATACGGTAAATATTTATGGGATGAAGTTCGATCCCAATCATGTGTAGATTAATTCAAGCTCTCCTATCTTCTATTTAAAATTTGCTTCGAAAATAACTGCATTTATTTTGTTCCTTTGTTCTTTTCTAGAATACATTTATTTGTTTAGTCCGAGGCTTAATTCACATTATTAAATTGTTCCCACACGTTGAAATAAATATTTCGCACACAAGTGCACTTTGATTCGAACAAATTACGTTTTTTTGTCGTATATTATCTTCTATTTATTGTTTAACAAGAGTTTCGTGTTAATTGGTCCTCGATTACGTTCAAACTTCTCTCACCTGCCGATTGATTCCCTAGGTATAACGTACTGCTCTGTTTATTAACTTCTTGATTTTGAAACATTTTCAGAGCCTTCACAAAGCGACGAATCTGTAATGGGCTAACTATATATATGTCGGAAACTTTCGTTGCCTCTGACACGGAAGGCCACCTTGAATAACACGTGTGAAGTTACATTCATTCATTACACATCTGAACCTCATACACCACTGCTGGGATATTAAGGTTAATATGAGGGAAGATTAAAGTACGATGGTATTGTTTTAATAGAACTCGTAGATTAAAGCATTGATCGCGTTGAATAGCGTTCTCCAATTCTTAAGCTCAACAGCAAATTGGCCTAGTATAACTCACCAATAAGCAAAGGGGATTAATAGCCTGAAACCTTTCCACCTCGAACTTATAATTGCTACGCATCAAACGAGGTCATAGCGACCCAGTTCGAAATTCTCGCAGTCATTGCGGCCGTTCGCCGCAGAGACGTTCGCAAACGCGCAAATCTAGGCTGTTGTTGCCGACTTCACCTCGCGCCCAAGCAGTCTAGCGATGATATGGCCTCATCTGCCTCGAACAGCGCGAGGCCTCGGTCGGCAAAAGCTGCGGCAGGCAACTTGCGGCACCTCTACAGCGGCCTACGTCGAATATGCCGGCGGTAACGGTTCAAGCTTTGAGGAGGCAGGGAGAGGAAGGGGGTGTGAGGAAGGCGTAGGAATATTGAAAGAACCTTCTAGGCATGAATCTCAATATGGAGCTTTTACCGGAAGAAACTGATTGAATTATTCACTTAATTAATTTCTCTAAAATTATGAGGTTTACATTATTTTTTATTTTCTTCATTTTTTCGACAGTTCTATTCTATTCTATACTACAGCGAATCCATGTCGCCAGTATTTGTTGAACTAGTTCCATCCAATATTGTGTGTATTCAGTTTATTGACATAAATTCGATGAATAACGTGAAATCGATATATAATCTGAAAGTATATATAATATAAATTTACAAAATAATAGAAATACTAAATGAACGCAAACGGTAACTGCCAGGCTACTGCGCATGCGCGACAGCGAACACTGCAGTGGAGCAGCGCATGCGCAGTAGTCTAACTAGTCTCCGCTCTATACAGTGGTGTGGCCGGGAAGTACCTAGAATGTACGTGTGGTGCAGTGCACACGACCCGAATTCGTTTAATTTTGGATAAATAATGGAGGTAAGGAACAGATAAAACGTCATTATTTGTTGTAATTACATTTTCATCCGGTTTAAGATCTCATGCGCAACTATCAAGGCTAAATTTTGGTTACTGCAACTTTGCAAGTCATGAAACATGGCTTCTCGTTCAAGGATTCATCTCCAGCCTGACTTACTGTATTGCTATCGAAAGGCACGCTTGCCTATTGAATCCGTTGTCAATCCACTCATTTCTAGTTAAACGTTATGATTATGATCTGAAATGAACTTTTTGTCTCGGAGTTATGTATAAATGTGCCACCGTAAAAATTTCGAGAAGCCTACTTTTTTTCTATATTAAATTAGCTGATACTTTTAAACTAATCGAGATGACATAGTCAGTTAAACTTAGCACGTCTGTAAGCTCGTATTACTGGTCACAGGTTCACTGATCAAAACTGATGGAATCCATTTTGTTGCAGGCAAATGTTGTATGCAGCTAAACCCGACAATAACTTTGCCCACGAAGCAGTCGAGGCCCGAGAGGAATCGGGTGAACAGTCTCTCAAGTTTCACGGCATTGACTGCATCGATATCGGGTGCAGGAGGGACCTGATATGCTGTCAAATTTCTGCTTATTGCACCACACGATGATTGTTAATAAAGGTGAGAAATCAAATGGACGCCTAAGTTTGCATATCTACTTCATGATGAAGGGACTTTTTCCTAGTTGCGCTGCGTGCAGCACGGCGGATGCTGTCCCATACTCCCATTGTCACACGACCTAACTAAGGTGCTTGCTCGTACATGTTCAAAGACGACGCTATCTTCAAGGCACTAAATATACAGATGTCAGAGAACGATGCATCGCAGGTAGCATTTTGTCAGNTATGCCTTTTGTGGCTGGCCAGAATTGATGCCAGATATTTATGCCTTTTGTGGCTGGCCAGAATTGATGCCAGATATTTATGCCTTTTGTGGCTGGCCAGAATTGATGCCAGATATTTATGCCTTTTGTGGCTGGCCAGAATTGATGCCAGATATTTATGCCTTTTGTGGCTGGCCAGAATTGATGCCAGATATTTATGCCTTTTGTGGCTGGCCAGAATTGATGCCAGATATTTATGCCTTTTGTGGCTGGCCAGAATTGATGCCAGATATTTATGCCTTTTGTGGCTGGCCAGAATTGATGCCAGATATTTATGCCTTTTGTGGCTGGCCAGAATTGATGCCAGATATTTATGCCTTTTGTGGCTGGCCAGAATTGATGCCAGATATTTATGCCTTTTGTGGCTGGCCAGAATTGATGCCAGATATTTATGCCTTTTGTGGCTGGCCAGAATTTATGCCAGACATTTATGCCTTATGTGGCTGGCCAGAATTTATGCCAGACATTTATGCCTTATGTGGCTGGCCAGAATTGATGCCAGGCATTTATGCCTTATGTGGCTGGCCAGATTTTTTTCCAGATTTATACCTGAATTGTGTGAACAGTGAGCTCGATCAGTCAGGCCTTCCTCGCGCGGGTGCTGCTGCTTTTTTAGTTTTTTTTTTCTTGCTTAACAATCACAGCATGATCGAACAGGAATATA
This sequence comes from Hyalella azteca, assembly GCF_000764305.2. Classification (NCBI taxonomy): domain Eukaryota; kingdom Metazoa; phylum Arthropoda; class Malacostraca; order Amphipoda; family Hyalellidae; genus Hyalella; species Hyalella azteca. The sequence goes on from NW_025931070.1 coordinate 55,147, forward strand.
GTCTTGGAAATTACGCTGTACGGATATGAATAATTGATACGATGTGTGGTATTTTGAGTTCAGATTCCGACACGAATCTAACTCAAGTTGTTCAAATACTGCAAATCTAATGATTGACCGCATTTGAGAGGGATGTCAATTATGTACATATAGTCTTATTTTTTCAGGAATTTCAGGTAATGGCCGTGTCATTCGCATCTACGAATACTTGTAAGCCATTAAATGCGCCCTGACCCATCGTCAACGCATTTACTCTTTCGCTAAAAAAATAAATTTCAGGCTATGCTTTGGTATCTTGAAAACGGTTCAGATCGAGTAGAATTATTGTATTTTTTACACTGGATTTACAGATTTTGCGTGACCATGGCTCGTAATTCCCAGAAGTGAAGACTAGTTCGTTAACATTGAACTGTGCAATTGTCTGCGATCTGAAAAAAATAATTGCGTAGCTGAAACGAAAAAATAAATTACTTTTAACAAAGGACGACAGGCGAAAAAGGCAAAATGCGCTACTTGGTCTATTTGGCCCCGGTCACTATAATTAAGTATCTATTTATTTGGCCGCGGTCACTACACGCCGAACAAAATAAATATAATAAGACTAGAATTGTCCCATGAACGAAAACAGTCTTGACGAAAATTTTCAAACTTTTTGTAAAGGTTAAATACTTATTTTATTTATGCGTAGACTTCTCAATTCATTATTTTGTGTCTAAAGTAGAACGTAACGAGCAGCTGTCAAGAAAAGGCAAGTTGTTCGCCGGACATGAATATGAGGTATCAAAATCGTGACTGTTGCGATCTCTTGAAGATTCACGAAGACTGAAAGGAATGATATTCCTCGCACATAGGAATGATATTCTATGAGCGAGCTGAAGATTATCTTTTGGAATATGTATCCAATTATGGTATTTCCATGTCACATCGATCATTTGATAAAGTAATTCAATTCTTTAAACGTCACGTTATCATTTTACTTCCATAGGTTCGCTGCTTCGAATGAAACGCGAGGACTATGATTGACTATGATTGAGCATTATTGTCTTTCCAAGGTCGTTTACGCAGTAAATGCCACTACCAAATTTGTGATGAGACGCTTTTAAGCTAAGAGTATATGGAGTCAATGAACTTCGATCGACTTTCAATGACTCGGGCCTTCAGTTGAGTGCAAACTGGCCGTTATACCGGCCTTAATGCACGATGCATTTATGAAACAGTGAATTTAGCTCAGAGGCTGCCCTTTGTTTTCATTTGAACATATCATGACCTAGGCTAGTAAGCAATGAATTAGTCTTGAAATTCTAAATCATTCTCAAATGGTAGTGTTCAATATTAAGGAAATATTAATACAATTTGAAAATAATATGGATTTCTTCTGAACAGAAGAAATGTTTTCGTTTTCTGAACAGAAAAACGACAAATAAATAAAGAATATAATGATGTCTATAGCTGACCATAATTTGATTTAGCTCTATTAATATATTATGGTAATTCATCGTTTTAACTATCATCCTGAGATTTACTGAAGAACTAGCGGATAAAATTACAATTCACAAAACGAATGCATAATGATCAATTATTCATGTCATTGACTTTCAATAGCCTATAGACTGAACTTTATTCGTGTGACTGTTCGTATAATGCGTGACCACGTAGCTGCTGGTACTGTACATGTCTCGTGACTACGTAGCTGCTGGTACTGTACATGTCTCGTGACCATGTAGCTGCTGGTACTGTACATGTCTCGTGACCACGTAGCTGCTG
>NW_025931070.1:58214-85830 GCF_000764305.2 Hyalella azteca
GCTATTACCTCTGCAGGGCAAACACTCCGTCGCTATTACCTCTGCAGGGCAAACACTCCGTCGCTATTACCTCTGCAGGGCAAACACTCCGTCGCTATTACCTCTGCAGGGCAAACACTCCGTCGCTATTACCTCTGCAGGGCAAACACTCCGTCGCTATTATCTCTGCAGAGCAAACACTCCGTCGCTATTACCTCTACAGGGCAAACACTCCGAACTTACCTGAGAACCGAGCTCGCTCACCGCACTTCGTGCCTTGTAGCTTGCAATAGTTGAATTTTATTCGTCTCTCTTTGCGGAAATACCTATTCTAAGGTGATTGATTATTTTGCATGTCGGAAATTTGAATTGTTATTTATCGTTTTTTTCGAACTGTTACGCAAATGGAATCTTCTTCCATGAAGGATTACATTTCCTGAAAAATTTTATCTCTCAATGGAATTCAATTTATGTGGACTGCATTGCTCATGTTACGTATTTACCTCATGTTTAGTCTATTCTCATTGCCATCTTCAAAATTGTTGACGCATTTTATTCTTCGATATGAGTGATTTACGGCGTAGAAATCCTAAATCCATCAATTTGTTTTTGCTTATGGGTTGCGTTCAAAGAAGGGAAACTTCAGGGAATAAGAAGAAATTTCAGAGAAATGTACCTTACAGACATGTAACTTACCTTAAAATGTAAGGAAGAAATGTACATTACCTTAAAAAAATTATTCCTTCTTGACGCAGCAAAGTCTCAGAGGTTTACTTAAATTTAGTGTATGCTCTTCAGTTTGAGGAGAATTTGCCGCAATTTTGCATCAAAGACAATAAAGTGGAGCAGCCGCACCCTTCTATGTGCTGGACGGACGAGACCGACAAATGTAGACGGACGGCATGACATTCACGAGCGCCTTAGCCGCGACAAACTGCCTTCTCATGACCGACATGCGCGGCCGCGTCGCTACTTCTTAAGAGTACGGATCACTTGGACGGAGCTGTTTGTGTGAGGGAGGCAGGGTGAGTACTGTCCCTCACATCCAACTGTGTCCCACACTTTCTATATCTTCTTTAGATGGCTGATATATCAGTGTTTCGATAAAGCAATTATATTTTAATAAAAAAGCATATTGATAAATGATATTTTTGATGCGCATTCTTTTTTTAAAATTCAGGCACACTTGCCGAAAGTCCATATACCACCGATTGTTATGAAACTCGCAAACCTCTATCAAGGCGAGGTTCCATTCTGTATAATTATTAACACTTGACTTTACTCCGTTAAGAAACATGAACTTCTCCTACTCAATATGATATAAAGTCAGCTGATGCGGTTATTGCTATTTAACAAGTCTTCGCCAGTGGCAGTGCTTAGAACGTATGTACTATAATCAAAGTCGAATAGTTGGGAAGTTGCATTTTAAACTTGAAGTTACATCAACTATATTATATCGTCTGCATGTTATCAAACGTTAGAACTAATTGACTGGTTTTCATTGCAGGCTGCTAAATATTTTTTGAAACAATGAAAAATGAAATGTATGTGTTGTTTTTCTCTAGGCACGGTGATAGAGTAACGGCTCAACTATATATCATTATCTATCATACTAATTCAGGTCAAATTGGCAGTCTCAGTTTGCAAAATTTATTCTCTGTGTGTAATGTAAGATATTTGTTTAAAAGAATGTTACGAATTTTCGTTCGCTTAAAAACTACAAAACACGCATAATGTTTGGACTTGCAAGTGGATTACGTGATCTATAGATCTTCTTCCACTTCGGTCAGAAACGGAATTCGCTGACAGCGAGCATATAGCAAAAATTTTCAAGCGTCGCACTTGCTTAATCTTAGCAGGAACATTTTAAAATGTATTAAAGCTGGAAATCATTCAAAGTTAAACTGAAAACATTCTTTCCTTTGATTGTGACCACAAGAAGCCAAATATAAAGCAAGTAAATGCAAGAGCTCGCGTGTATGGGAATGGAATGGAAAGAGCTCCGTGTTAGGAAATCTGACATTAAAACATAAAAACATCTAATTGCGGAATTAATGAATTTAAAGATTCGAAAGGTAAACGTAATCACTTTCTATTTGTTTTTCGATTACTATGAAAATCTTATTTGAATCGGACTCTCCGCACCGAGACGCGTAAATTCGAGCTTGTCTTTCTTCCGCTCCGTGTCTCTGCCCGAGCCGTGGATGGATGAGAGCTCGTGTGTCTCCTTATGTTTGCTCCCGCAGCCGTCGGTGCGCAGCGCAGGTCGCTGTCTCCACGCGCTCCCTGTAGTGTCCAGGCGCCGGAGTGTAAGAGCGTGCAACATCCTGCATGTGCAAGTGCGGCATATTGAAGTCTTTTTCCGTTCGATGGAACCCATGATCTGAGAGCTCAGAAGAATATTTTGTTACTTGAAATGAATATTTTAAATTTGATAATTTCAAAGATGAATTTAACTAACCCGTACAATAAGACATCATGGTCTTCCATGCTGACAGGATTAGTTTAATTAATCTCTTTTGATTAAATTTTCCCTACATTTATTTTGTCAAGAAGAAATTAATTCATCGTTTCTTCACATTTTATTTGTAAAAAAAAAGAAATACTGTCTACGGACCACCAATGACGCTAGTATTGCTACTCAACACTGCAAACTTCAAGCGCAGATTATACCTGCTTCATGGTTGTTGATATGGCGTTGAATTTGTTAACATTACATTTTATCCTTATATTGACTGAAATGAGCCATTATGCATACCTTATAGAAGAGGACCATTATGTGAGAAGTGCCCCCTGTATTTCAGAAGGTAATGGTCATGCGTTAAATATTCAACAAGTTATTCGACAGAAGAACATCGGTCGGTACATGAAATGACCCACAAGGGCCGTTGGTGATCCTTTATTCATCGACAGCTGTTGGTGGGCGTATAATATTGACAACTAGTTTCATAGAATAGAGACAGACCTCAAGCAGATGACACCAAACTTGTCAGAACTGATCACAGACAGATGACAGCAAACAAGTCAGGTACGCTAAGAACTGACCACAGACAGCTGACATCCATCACGGAAGGTGCTGTGAAGGACTGACCTCAGGGACCTGCCATCAAACTAGTCAGGGGCTGCGAAGAAATATCTTATAGAAGTTCGTAACGTGCAGTTCGCCGTAGTTGTACGTTATTGGTTTGCTTCCTGATAAGAGGTATTAATTTGAAGTTCATTTTTTTTTAATTGTGCCACTTGAAAAATAACGTGACGATTCTTTCTTTATGTTTCTAACATTTTAACGTGCTGAAAAGTTTCTAATAAAAGTGTTTTATTGCACCCAAATATATTAACTAGCGAGATAATGAACTAAAATTATATCGAGGGAATCCAAGACGAAAGAAACGGAATTGTTTCCGTCAACAGGCTCCTTCAGAATCCTCATTTTCGAAAAATAGAGCTAAAAAATTAAGCGTTTTTGTCGCAGGTCAACTTTAAGTCATCGACGAGGTGGAATTAGCCTTCAACTTAATAAGTTTGATGTATTTCTATCCAGTTTGTATCAGTCTGCCTAATTTTGAAAGAGCCTTGCCCTCCAACTTTTAATTACTCTTTGTGTGAAGAAAACTGCGGGACTTTTTTGATAAGTGGAGAGACAGTCCCGGTCCCTTAATCTTTCTAGATTTAGTCTAATAGTTCTGGACTGCGTCAATGTAAAAGCATTCTAATACATTCCCATCGCTTACCCGGGAATTTTCCGAAGAAGCAATTTATGCGATACAACTTATGCACATTAATAAAATTGCTCGAGAGCTGAGTACTTTTCTCTACCTATAGAGTTACATTTTTTTTGCATCACCAATGAGTTTTTCTTCGTTCTTTCACTGTCTTTTCTGCCCATTTTGTACATGACAGCTTTATTTCGCCCCCCCGAAATTTGAAACGTGAACGGATATCATGGTGATTTTTCCAAATGCCGTGCGGGCTAAGGCTGGCGAAGGCTGCTGATTGACAAGGCTGGAGTTTGCATGTCGGAGCTCAATATTCCGAGGAGGCCGGGGCCGTATTGAGGCCCAGGAGGTGATAGTGAGGGAGGTTGTGCATTCAAGGCTGCATTGCCATTTTGCCCAAGTGTGCCCCTGGAAAATAACCCAGCAGATTAAACGATATTGTAAAATAGATCGAAGGTAACAAGCTAGAGATACGTATTTGAGATGAACGCAGCAAAATAAAGTGTATGAAAAATTCGCACCATTTTAAGGTTATATAGCAGACTAACGTGAAAAATCGGATTCGCCATTATATTACGGATAATATTCATATACTGAGAAAATGTTACCATTGTTTCTTGGCTTCTGACAGTTTATATTAACGCAGTTTGGCAAGTGCTAGTGGCTTTCCTTTAGCGCAAAAAAAAATTGAAAGCCCTGCTACTGACTCTCGGTTTTTCTCATAACGACTCGAGAGACACTAAATTTTTGAGAAAGTTACTACAATCTAAATCCTATGAACCAAGCCCAGTGAATGAGGTCATGGTTTATTCTTGATCTGGAATGACCCGCAACAAAATAATTTCTTTCTACGTTGGATAAAAAAACAGTAGAAAATTTCTTCGAGTAATACGCAGCTTGTGCAAACGGTTTTAATTATCGGTAGCTTACAAGTGCCACCGATAACCGGCATTTGCGCCATACCCAACGGCAAATGCGCCAACCCCAAGGATGACGCATTTTCCAGCAATACGCCATCGATGATTCAGACCCTATAAATCATCACTGATTCATCGATGACCGCCACCTATACTCGCCACCCTCTAACTATTGTTTTACTTTACATTTTTGGAAGATCTGGCCGCCAGACGTTACGCAAGCTATAATCATCGGTGCGGCATCCTTAATTTTTATTTGGGTAGAGGTCATCAGGTTAAGTACTGACTATTTTAATATGGAAGGGAATGACTCGATCATACTTAACGCGTTGACCCCGATTGCTTCATCTTGTGCTATTATTTCATTTTTTGTGCTATTATGCAATACATAAATTTAGGAGTTATATCGATTTTTTATTGGACCTAAGCATTCTACTACCGGAATAAGATGTTTAGTGTGTTAGTAAATCTGAACTAGTACGGTAAAATCAATTTGAAAAGTGTCGAAATAACTGAAATGCGACATATATGTAGTCCAGGGTTGCCAAACGGTATTTTTTCCTGCCAAATTCTGCGGTTTAGTTTTTTTTCAATAGCGTTGGCCGGCTAAAATTTAAAATAGGGATACATCCTTATTAAATTTGAAAAACTGTCAAAAAAAGAAATAGAATTTTTACACCGGACCTACAAATATACTAGTATATTTTGAGTTTTAGGCTTTTTTTGTTCGCGGATTTGCCCATTTTATAGGCCATATGACAACCCTGATACGTATCACAACATCCTGGAGAAATACACCTCGTGGTACGTATATGTACCACTTCGGTGTCAACGTGTTAATAATAGTTGGACATAAATAGTTGTGCAAAAATTTAATTTCAGAGTGCTCAGCATGGCATGTAGAAAAGTACATGAACCACTGTGAGTAAATCAAATTCAGCTTAAATCAAAATGAAGGAGAGTCAGAAAAAAATTTGATACCTAGACCGATGAAAGTTGATTTTCGTAAAACAATTCTAAAACGGTCATTAGATTTAGTAACATTGACTATGAATTTAAGGGGACCGACTACCCTAAAATTTTCAATTTTGGCGTTTTCCGGTTTTTGAGCTCATCTTAAAGCTGAAATTCTGCTCTTTCCAATGGTACCAGTGCCATCGCTGTACGCCAATATTTACGTTCATGACGTCTCTTTAAAGGGAAGCGGGTGGGAGAGTTCTTTGACTAATTAGATATAAAGTAATTAGCTGCTTAAATCTTTGAATATAGTTTCTACTTGAGTTGTGCTGCAGTTACATGCTTAGTCTCATCTTAAAGCTGACATTCTGAGCTTTCCAACGATACTACTGCAGATGTTGTAGGATGACATTTGTAGGAGGAGATAGATTTTCTAAAGTACCCCTTTTTAGCCGTTTTCTATGAATTTCTTGTTTTCTATCAATTTTTTCGAAAAATTCATAGAAGCAAAATTTTACATTTTGCAAAAGATGACAAAATGAGTTTTTTACGTTTTACGTATGTATTTGAAGTTTCATGATGATCGGATAATAACTGTAGAAGTTTTTCCGGAGGGTAATCGGTCCCCTTAATTTCAAATCCAGTCTCGCAGCCAACGATCAGCCTAAACATTCACAGTATACACTTAGCATTGGAGCTAAGAAGTCTACGTCCACGCTATAAACACCACAAGCCACACCAGTACCTAAATAGGCTTAAAGCCCCAGCGCTGTAAGTCAGCAAGTTCTGCTAAGTCAGTATAATCTTTATGAATTTCAACCCCAGCCTATAGCCTTTCTTCAACACTTAATTACCCTTGCCTCTCCATTTTTCCGCAGCCAATGACCGGCATCATTTCCTTACTTACCTTGACTCTCCTCCACATTTCTGCAGCCAATGTGGTTTGGTTAGGTCTTGTTTTTTTTTTTTTAGTGGAGATTCGGGGTAAGAGGAGAAGTATATATATAGGGCCGTTAATTTAGCGTCAAGCTATTGATCGTCATTTTGAATCGTGCTTTTTATCGTCAATTGTCATGATGTGGCTTTAAACGATATTGTAAAATAGATCGAAGTAAAATAGATCGATATTTTCAGTGACAAGCGGCAAAATATAAAACGAATGTCAACTTAATGATGAAAATGTGCTACATTGGCATTTGGAGTCGGTTGAAAATTACTCATTATTTGTTCGCGCTTATAAAAAAATTGGGATAGTAGAAACGCTTTCGATGCTCCAACAAACAATTAGGTAACTGTAACTTGGCTTTTACAGCTAATCCAGGAATGTATTAGTATTAAAAGGATATTTAATCAATTATTATTATTATAAAATTTGTCAGAATTCTGCGTCCATCTATCGTAGGGCAATAACCGACTGAAATTCAATGATTGATTCGATATAAATGCTCATGTCAGCCTGGATGCGTGCGGTCGGCTGAATCGTTGATGAAGTTCTGTGGCAATTGCTGCAATCAGGGACACTACAATTTACTCATAATTTAAGCGCCCAGAAAAATTAGGTTCCTCGAGAACTGATTTAAAAAGTCTGCCATCCGGCTTTGAAAATGAGAGTGTTGGATTGGTTTTGAATTAAAGAGTCATAAATTGGCTTTTCATACGAATGATTTGATTGGGCCTTGAGTAAGAGTGTGTTAATTTGGTGTTGAGAGAAAATGTATTCGTTCGATTTTTATTGTGACATGTTGAATCAGCTTTGAATGTTAATGTTTTGAGTCGGCTTTGAACATGAGTTGGTGAATTAGCCTTGAATATGTGGTGTTTTATTTTTTTTAATTCGAGTGTGTTAAATTCAGCAGACTTGAAATGAGAGAGTTCCATCATCATCATAGATCACTTGAAAATGTTTTTAATATGAGAGTTTTAAATAGGCTTCTTGCTGTCTGGAAGGCGGAAAAATGAATGATATGCCCTAATATTGTTATGAATGTTCTAATATCATGCACACGTGTTTCAGAGCTTCAACGGAAAAGAACCTCAGCTGCAACTCTGTAGTTTTCGAAGCTTAATAAAGCCAGACGTTAAACACTGTTCGCTCACATGCAATCTGTCAGAGAAAACTTGCAGTCACGGAACGGTTAAATGTTGCAAGCTCCGCTAGTTTTCTAACACTTTATATACTTCACACTCATTCGGGAACGAGGCGCTAATTGTCTTTTATCGTATATGAATAAAGTGAAATATATCGGATATTTTTCATTTGCTGAATAAAACATCAAATAAAATATCAGTTTATTTTGGGTGTACAAACATGGAAACATATGAACATATTTTATGATTTGTGACAAAAATTTATAAACACATGAGGACAATGAGTGCCTGAGTAAACTGCGAGATATTCGCATAAATTTGCTTCAAGTTCAGCCAAGTTGAAAAAATTAAGTCCAGTTGAGAACCATTTAGCAGAAGAAAACTCCGTTGAGAACAATAAGAAACTTATGAAGGAGAAGTTTGCTGTGGCCCGAGTTTTAGACTAGCTACACGGGACAGTGGTTTACTGGCTTCATAAGAGGTCGCTAAATAAATTAAATGACGCTCTCAGACTGCGCAATCACCAATGTGTTATGTAAGATTATCAGAGAAAGCGACTAAAATGTTATCCTTCGAACTATTTTTATTAATGAATGTATTATGAATCACATTTTTAGCCATTTATCCGCCAAATTCAGATCTCACTCAGCCATGTATTTAGGTTTTAAATTGAGGATTTTTAGGATTCCTATTGAATTTTTAGTTCCACGCCTGTTTTAATTCATAGCTTTCAGTTGACAAGAAGCCATCAGTTGAAGGAAATATTTGAAGCTGATGACAGATGTCAATCTTGTGTTCTTTCGTCGTCTGGGAAACGATCGTTGTGGTAAATGATTGGACATGGTCGGTTTAAACAAAAATTAAAATAGAATAAATCACATTAAGTAGACTTCAAACCAAATGTTCATAGTGTCATTACATGAATTTCTGTAAGAGAAAAGTATTTATTTGAAAATTATTTATGTACGAGAAAATTCGATGCTCACTTAGGCGGCATTGCTGAAGACGACGATCATAGTTTGGCTCGTAATCATGACGAAGAAAAACCATTATTAGGTACCCCGAATTTTATCCGTAATTTTCACAGACTGAGCAATAAGTAGTAATATATGCTTATGGTTTTAATATCAATTTAATGCTTTAATGCCGAAAATGTTTGCAAATATTTTTTTACTTATAAACGATTTTTATTTCCTAATTTCAAAATTATCAATGACTTCAATTTAAGCAAGAAGAACTTTACTTCAGCTTATAAGGGTAATAGTTGAATATAGGTTCTTTAATTATTGAGGGGAGAAGAAATGTATTTGGTGAAAGCTTCATATTTTTTCTTCTGTCTAACATAATAAGAACGAGCTAGTGAAACATAAATTTTTCTGAAAAGATGGGTTACTCAAAATAATGTAAATTTTACATCATTCCACTCGATAATATTTCGAACTGGCAGGCTACAATACAAATTCATGTTCCTGTTAATTTTAACAACATAAAAATTGGGCACAGACAGCAACAAAGAGTACCGGCCGAAAACATCCATCTGTAGTCATGTATAGACGGCCTCCTGCATGATTGTGCCTCCTGCCTCGTACAAGCTTGTGCTATGCACGGGGCCTTGTCGTCCTACAGCTTAGGGCCCGCCTGGTATTATCTTGCATGCATGCCGAGCCAATCCAGAGCAACGCTCCTGGAAAATTGATCTTGCGGTTCTTTGTCTCAGACAAAATTGTCCGCACCTGAGCACTCGCCGATGATGCAAATGCCAACGCATCCGATTCTGAGATCTGCATGGGTTTTAGCGAGACGTGTCGGCTGAAGCAGCAGCTATTTGAGAGCTTCTAGCTATTCATAGCGACCTAGCTGATACGGCGTGAAACCTTCTCGATATAGTGCGCAGCAACAATTGAAACTTCGATGTATGGTTGAATCTCGGTTCTTTTTACAATTTGTATTTTTGTACTAAATTTGATCGTATATGTTGTGTAAATCACTATAGCTATCCTGGAACTCGACTTGGAGGTCAGATTTGATTTACGAGCAATTATAAAGACTCTTATACAAATACTTATTTCAAGCATGCTCACTTAAGTTCTACTTTTTATTTTGCTGCCGTTGAGCCAACAGCAGGACATTGAAGAAATCCTAACAAATTTACTTTACGTTCTATTGCGACCTATAAGTTTGCTAAATCTTGAAAAAATATGCATTGCATTTTCCGGTATCGTCCGTATTTGCAACCGAGTCACACTTGGTGGACTCGATCAATGTCGATGCATCTCTTTGTTATATGCCGAATTTGAGACCAATAATTTTTATTTAAATATGCGAAAGTTGTGAACGAAGCTCTTTCCTGCAGCCTGTAATCTCTTCAATGTGCATATGAATCCCAAGTACCCACTACCCACCTACACATACACGCCCACACACACATATACCCACTCGAAATTCAGATTCCTTTCTGAGTCGTCCGGGCTCACTTGACTCGGCTTAGAGGTGAGCTAGCTGCAAATCGGCCACGTGCTTTGTTCGGGTGCTAATTACTCTTTCTTGCAGCCTGGAATCTCTTCATGGTGCATATGTTAAAGAATTGAAATCCACGTACAGTTTATTTGCATAACTTTATGCAGAATCTTTTTCGCGATCTCCACTTGTTAAAAGCCTTAACTTTAAAATGTCTTAAATATCAATTTACAGCATCTGTATCAGTATACTGCATCTGTGTCGTTGTGCCACTTCATGCCACATTTTCCAGCCACTATTTCACCTGGAGAATTAAGTATTTCAGGGCACACAGAAATTTCTTCAGCCTCTTGTAAGAAGATTCGCCAGTCTATAGCGGTCCGTCACTTGTGCTGGACGTCTCATCTGTGCTTCGCAATTTCGTGTGGTGACGCTCTCGTCCAGTGTGGCCCTGCTTGAAGTTACTGTGGACTTCAGTTGATGCTTCATCTCCACTAGACTCATCCCCCGTCATCCTCCTGCCTTTGGCGTGGGACGTGAACCGCTGGCCGTGCCCATTCTTCGGTGCAACACGTGAACTCCAGACGACAGCATGTGGTGGGTGGCGTGACGACCATTAGTGCAGTGTCCTTTATGCCTTTTCAAATGCTGTTTAATTTGCTTAGCCAAATAGTCTTCTCGAGCTGTCAATTACTTTAATTTAAACATGATCACAGTAGCCTTCATTAAATTTAATCTATATTGCGGTTATTCCATATTGTGGAGATCGTTAGAAAGATTTCTGGAAACTTTGGTACATTTAAGCAACTCTAAGCGCAGAGCATTGCAAGTCTAAACTGTTAATGTACTTTGTCTCCTGCTTAATTATGTCGTATATTTAGGTGCTGTGATCTCTTGAAACTTTGCCTGGGACTGCGGCGGGAGCACTGGCCTACTGCTTACCTTTCAGCGGCAGGGGTCCCCGCCACAGCTATACCGGATTTGGGGAGGATACTGAGCTATGACATTCGTCATACATTTTTGATGCGACGCACGTCGCATATTTCATCGCTCAATAAACTGTTCTTCTACCAATCCAATTTTTAATCCCTAATAAGTTTTTCAAGAGCATATAAACCTCATATAACCCACCTACACATACCCGTCCACCCACCTGCAGACCGTCCACAAACACTCATACCGGTCCACATACTCTTATACCCTTCCACATACACAAATACCCGCCCACATACACTTATAATCGTCTATACATAAATACCCAACACAAACTCCCATCGTCCATCAACTTTACAAGTTATTGAATTATTAAAACCCTTCACATATTTCATAGACAAATTCATTTCTATTTGAAACAATTTACTTCCTGTAGTAAACCCGCTTAAATAAACTTAATGCAACTACATATTCTAGATTCTATGTTAAGCTTGGTCCACATACAATATAGTTGCCCCGAGAATCTTATGAATGTTATCTATCGCGAGACGCGGACGTCGAAGCTGATGGGTGGTTCACCTGCTGGTAATAAGCGGGGAGATGAAGCGCAAAGCTGATCGACGGCCATCGATTAGACTCGAGAGGAACACAGGATTGCCCTGCGTCTAATGGAGTCCGCGGGAGCGGAGGAGCTGTGTTTCTGCACTGGTCCATTGCCTTGCGTCTAATGGAGTCCGCGGGAGCGGGGGAGCTGTGTTTCTGCACCGGTCCATTGCCTTGCGTCTAATGGAGTCCGCGGGAGCGGAGGAGCTGTGTTTCTGCACCGGTCCATTTCTCGAGATTTTAAGGATATTTACTTGATGTGGAAAGGGTGATAATAATTCCAGGAAGTTCCTTTCACGAGTTAAAATGCTTGGATTGTTTGATTTTGAGTACTCTTGCGCAACATTATAATTTTAGTTTTAGCTTGATTTTTTACTTTCTCTGGAAGCAGTAGATCAAGGTGTAGATTATTGCATAGGTAATGCTGACTGAAATCTATACAATTTATTAGCCGGACATACATTTACATCATGTATTCTAATCGTACAGTTGATTTCAAATGCGTAGTTGTTCGGATGCCGCAAATAAACAGAGTGGAAATTATTATGCAGTATTATCATGAAACCGCGATGATTTGATCACGGATCGTTATATTCAGCCAAAATCAGTCCTGATTTTACTTCTCGAAATATAAGTAAAATAATTTATGTTATGATAATCATGATTATTATGATAAGCTAAGATGAATATTTTCATGGTAGAATTATTATATTATCAGGCGTGGGCGCGTGCATAAGTATACCTGACGTTAAAACACGCTTTTATTTCCAAAGCCAAAAAAAGTAATTTATTTGGCCCATGTCATTTTTTTGGCCCAAGCGTAATAGAAAAAACAAGTTACGCAATAACGTTGTAGCACTTATACTTTTTGCAGATTTTCTTGAATCCACGAATTTAGTATAAAGTTTTTAGTAAAAGATCGAAAAAAATCGTCGAATTTAGTTTAAATCTGGACCGTGTTGAAATATCCACTGTTACTGATCCTAAAATCGTTCGGCGTTTCTCAAGCATTTAAAATAATTTGTTGAATATAGCTGATTTTACTTGAAAAGATCGGCAGATGCAGTTTAAAGTTAGTCATGCATTCCATAGGTACGGGTTGTATGCACCTCAATGTGTCGAGTGTTATAGTTTGCTTCTATTCTCTGACCGAAGTTCAATACAAATGTATAATTCAAATTTATGATTGTAATAAATGCCGTGCATTAATATCATGAATGAGTGACCTATAATATGGCATTCCTTACACTCCTGAACTATCGTATTTTAATGCCTTAAATTCTTGGCGACTAAAAATAATGAAGCATGTATATTTTATACAGTACTAACACAGAAGTGCATGGGTGGCATTTTATTTTATTTTCATTCTAATAACGGGACAGTTTTGGTTTAATTATGAGATAGATAAATACAACTTCTTGCTGAATAAAAAATCTTGCATTGCTTTAATTTCATTCGTTTTGCGGAAAACGCGAAACGACTCAAAGTTAGGCTGTCGATCTCATGGTCGATGATAGTTAGTCTAGTGTTCAGGTTATTTTAATTAAGCTATAACAATGTGAGCCTTTCTTTCGTCCCTCGCTATTTCAACAATATATATTGCTCTTAAAGGTCTTGGTCCAAAATCGGAAATTTTGGCTTTTCCGCTTTTTATGCTCATCTTAAGGCTTACATTCTGCCGCGTCTAACGGTACCAAAAGCATCTCTGTACGTTGATTTATGCGTACACGGCAGATCACGAAAGAGTTACCCTGCGTGAACCCTTTAACAAATACCTGCCTAAGGAAATTCGAGTCAGACCCAGACGCTCCTCTTAAGTAGACATATTTCACTCAAGTTACACAATGGACACCCCGGAATTTATATAATTCATTCACCGGAGATTATTACTAATTCATTTCATTCCCAGTATGTGATTTTAAGAACTTCTTCAAGGTTCATTAAGGGCAATTGGCTGGCCAGGCGTGAGTGATACTAAATTCAAGGGATTATTATCTAATCAGGAAGATTTAGTAACGCGAGTTTCGGTTCAATCAATCATTTACCTTGAAGCGTGCTGGGAAGACTTTTGAAAATTCGATGTTCCTGTTAACGGTCAATATGTCTCGCGCATGCATGCAATAATGTAAAATGCATGAGAGTTAATAAAAGAGGTGAGTGCGCATTCAATGCTACGGAGTAAATTTTAACAACTTTATAACGGAGTAAATTATATTACCCGTACAACAATTTTCAGCTGGAACAACTCCTGAGTTTTCGCTCGAATTCGAATTGATGTTATTTCTGATAACAACATTATATATTGTATCTGCTCCTTTTTAGCGCATTTTCTCATTTATTTTATTGTAGTGTCATGCCACAAGTAATTTTTGTGCAGCGAACTGAGTTGAAGTCAACTCTGTATTTAATTTTATACGAAATTATGTCAACCAATAGAAATAATTCTAATAAAATAGACTTTCAGTTCGGTTTCATGTTATTCAGATTCAAAGGAACGGTTTACTGTGGTGTCGAAGGTATATAGAACTGCACGATCTTTCAGGGACAACTGGGGGATGTACTACAGAGAGACGTTATCTTGAAGATCTTATGAAAAGTTTTTAGTTCCTGCGAGACATCAATGAAGATTAAAAAAGATTTAGCAAGCATTCGAAGAGATTTCTTCGGTCGTGGTCAACGAGAAGCTTCAAATGCTTCGTGTTAATTGCAGGCAGGACTGCCCGTGGGGATAAATGTCAGGCTGGTATCTGTGCTACAGGCTTGTCGCATGATGTCAGTCTATTTAGACGACATTGTTGAGGAGTCGAGCTCGAGCTGCGATGCAATGTTCCACACTCGGCCTCAATCTTAACTTTGTAGTATTCTTATTTTTTTAAATCACCTATTTCAGCTTACATATTAATACAGATTGAACAGATATTATTGCAATATTCAGGTGTTTGCCCTTCAAACTTCGTCCTTTACTTTATCAGTTTTTTCAAGTAATACAGTATATTACCTCTAAATGGCTACGCAGACAGGAAATTTTTTCACCTGCTTATGAATTGAAGAAAATTTAATTACCAAAGGCAGTTTCTAGAATTTTATGAGCAGCTTCATACTTTTAACTGTTTCGTTGAGATCTCATGTTTATCGCGGATTATTAACTCTATACTTTTTCTAAAATATGAAAGTAAAATTAGAGTTAATTGGGAAAACAAAAATTTCTGCATATGCTCGGAAATTCATTCCTCAAGTTAATACTTATTACAATTCCTTAATCAAGAGAATATTTATTTTCTCAATGTTCAAGTTAGATCTAGACTTCGAAAGTATAGTGAGAAGAGGTCTCGCCATTCAACACGACCTTCAGTTTCCACTTCGATAGTTCCTTTTTTCAATTTTATTTAAAAACTTAGTCAATGGTGAAATGGTGCTTAAATTAAAAGACGCTTACTTAACCATCTTATTCACATTATTATTTGCGATTGCTTGGGCGACGCGAGCCCAAAGCGCCAGTAGACAAGATACAGCGACTGCCCGGCCCGGCCGTTTGTCAAGCGTCCGTCACACGACAGCTTAGCGCTCGCTGCTGCTTGATGCGGCGCATTCAAGGCGGCGATCGCTGCCTTCCTCGCTCCTGCCATCTACGCTTCAAACCGCTGACATGCTTTGTGCAGGCCCAGGCGGTTTCTGGCCGATGTTATCGTCACAAACTAGTTGATAGGTTTGATAAGGAGGTGAATGAATTGTTCACCTCCTTCCCAGCAGGTATTCGGTGGTTGAATCAACGTTGAATCAACTACGTATTACGACATTGAGATCGGGATGAAAGGAGGTTTAGAATGAAAATTGAAGCAACATCTTTCATGCAACCTCGTACTGACGTTACAATTCAACGTTGAATCAATGTTGCTACTACGACGTTGCTGCAACGTTGAATTCTATGGTTGAATCGACGTTGAATCAACTACACATTACGACATTGATATCGGGGTGAAAGGAGGTTTAGAATGAAAATTGAAGCAACATCTTTCATGCAACGTCGTACTGACGTTACAATGCAACGTTAAATCGATGTTGCTACTACGACGTTGCTGCAACGTTGAATTCTATGGTTGAATCGACGTGGAAACAACTACGCATTACGACATTGATATCGGGGTGAAAATAGGTTTAGAATGAAAATTGAAGCAACGTCTCTCATGAAACGTCGTACTGACGTTACAATGCAACGTTGAATCAATGTTACTACTACGACATTGCTGCAACGTCAAATTCTCTGATTGAATCAACGTTGAAGAACCAACCTGTTTTTCACAGTTTTGATCAGATTTCGACGTTGATCGGACGTTTTATTTTGGTTGTTCAGCATTTCAACCTGAAATCAACATTGATTCAACGTTTAAAAATTAGTAAGAATTCAACGTATCAATATCGACGTTGTTTCAATGTTGAAATAAGGTTGTTTTACGTCCGTTCTAGTTTGGTCAGATTTTGACGTTGATCAGACGTTTAATTTGGGTTGTTCAGCATTTCAACCTGAAATAAACATTGATTCAACGTTTAAAAATTAGTAAAAATTCAACATACCAATATCGACGTTATTTCAACGTTGAAATAAGGTTGTTTTACGTCCCTTCTAGTGTTGGTCAGATTTCGACGTTGATATGACGTTTAATTTTGGTTGTTCAGCATTTCAACTTGAAATAAACATTGATTCAAAGTTTAAAAATTAGTAAAAATTCAGCATACCAATATCGACGTTATTTCAACGTTAAAATAAGGTTGTTTTACGTCCCTTCTAGTGTTGGTCAGATTTCGACGTTGATATGACGTTTAATTTTGGTTGTTCAGCACTTCAACCTGAAATCAACATTGATTCAACGTTTAAAAATTAGTAAACATTCAACGTATCAATATCGACGTTATTTCCACGTTGAAATAAGATTGTTTTACATCCGTTCTAGTTTTGATCAGATTTCGACGTTGATTGGAAGTATAATTTGGGTTGTTCAGCATCTCAACCTGATATCAACATTGATTCAACGTTTAAAAATTAGTATAATTCAACGTACCAATATCGACGTTATTTCAACGTTGGAATAAGGTTGTTTTACGTCCCTTCTAGTGTTTGTCATATTTCGACGTTGATATGACGTTTAACTTTGGTTGTTGTTGAACATTTCAACCTGAAATCAACCAATAATTAACGTTGTTTCAACGTCAGATGCCTGCTGGGTTACTACCTACTGTTACTAATCGCAACCTACAGCAAGACCTACTGCTACTAATCGAGGTAAATTTCTACGACAAAATAATGAGAGATATTTCTGCACTAAAAAACTTTTCCACTGTTGGTATTTGTTCACATCCACCCTCCGAATTTAGTAAAGTAAATGAAATGAAAGTAACTTAGGTTGATAGAGATCTATTTTTCACTAACATGCAAAGGCGCTCCATTTATGTTCTCTGTATGTATAGAATTAGAGAAATATTCACCATCAAAATAAGTACTGCAAGAACTATCACTTCTGACTCCTTAAACATGATCTTTTTCACATACATGCATTAATTATACATGACAGTGCACTTTATTTGCATCACAATGGCATATTCATGCTGCGTGGCATTTTCGTAGTACATGTACTTGGAAGACCAAATTATTTTTTATTAATACTAACCACAGGCGCTTCATGGCAGCATGGATGTTTATAATATTCTTCAGGAATATGTCCGCTCCGAGGCAGCTATGCTCTGGCTCGATGTTCAACCCAATAACTTGCGCGAACAAAATTCACTCATGATCGGTCTAGTGTAAAATTTTGGAATAGTGTAATATGATTTAGGACTTTTTAGAGGAATATTTTTAATTTGTCACTAATTAATTTGCGGGCAAATCATGTAACATCATGTGCTGCAATGCAAATTTTGTTTGTACGCGAAATTTTCTGTCATTAACTAAAGGGAAAAACGTCTTTGAAAGTTGTCGCAATAAATTGATTTCTGAGGGGTTACTGAATAAATTAAAACTTACAGTCAGAGCAAGATAATATTAAACCATTGAAAACCTATATAAATATATTTTTATTATTCTGGGTATAAGAAAGTCTATGTTTTTTATGGTGCTTTTAAAATAACATTACAATCATGCCCTGCAGATACTCTGATTTATATTCCAACTAAAAATTAAGGGGACCGACCTAGCTAAAATTTGAAAATTTTGAGTTTTTCTGTTTCTTATCTCATCTTAAAGGTTGTTTTCTTGCGCATCGAACGATATAAGTATCGTCCCTGTGCGTCGAAAAATGACTTTGTGACAGCTCCTCAAAGGGAGGTGGGTTTTAGGTCCCTTAACAAAACTCTACGAGGATAAATAACGCGCTAAATGATACGTGTCTCGATGTTGTAGGATGATATTTGTGGGAGGAGATAGATTTTCTGAAGTACCCCTTTTTAGCCGTTTTCTATGAATTTCACGTTTTCTATCAATTTTTTCTAAAAATTCATAGGAGCAAAATGTTCTTATTTTTACATTTTACGTATGTATGTGAAGTTTCATGATGATCGGATAATAACTGTAGAAGTTTCTCCGGAGCTAGGTCGGTCCCCTTAAAATGGAGTCTGCCTCTACTAGGCTATATAATAGAATCATAAGTAGTTTGAAATCTAAGCTAAATTGAAGGTATGGTATGTAAATCCATGCCATGCGTATGCAAACATTAATAATGAAACGCTATTGATATCTTCGCTGCACGGTTAACGTGAAAATACCAATTTGAAAAATGAATTTGAAGGCGTAGCGAGGCTCACGTATCAATATCGCCTCAGACGACGCTCAGCTAGGTCCCGGAGAAGCAAGAGAGTTTGTGTTGGTATTGGGATGGATGCCTTGTACCGGCCTGACCATTTAATTGTGAGGCGTCTCACGTGACAGGGTCTTCGCGTCTCTTGTCCGTGTGGCTGCGATCAGAGCTAATTTCAGGCACTAGGTCTTCCTGATGAATACGGTAGTTGTGTGCACCCAAGTATGCTTATCGGGATATACACTCATTCATACTTAACCATTTATAGATTTTCAGTTCAACATCAAAACATCTGAACAAGGAAGACCTTAAGATCATTTTCATAATTCTTAAGAAGGTCGGGGATATTTTGCACCATGCGCTGCAGGAAGTATGAGGTGAATTAAGATGGCATATATATATATATATGAGATGTAAAAGATATTTCCTTGGATTTGTATAGTCAACCTGGACCTGGCATGAACGAATGCACTTTATCTTTTAATTTCAAATCTTGAAGGCTGTTGGAAGTATAAATTCACTTTTTTAACCATCGTTTTTAAGTTGTGGGAAACGAAAACGAGTATAACAACTTAATGGATTTTTCTATCTTTTGATAATCTAGAAAAATAAAGCTAAATAGACTCGTACAGTGTAATTGTTGTATATATCACTCGTTTCTAGAACCAACCTGTTGTTATTCACATGTACTTCCAATTGATGCGTTCAGCGCGATTTGCAAATCCGACAGTAACCAAAATTTTGTTCCTAAATTTATTTACTTGGATACATTTTTTTGATCTGATTCCGTCATTTTTCGTGGTCTCTTTTCCCTCGGCAATCCGAAATTTGCTGCCCAGAATTAGAAGAGAAATAAGCCATGGACCTCACTTTTACAACTGTCAGTACCGAGGCTTTGTGCGGCCAGCAACCAAGAGAACTCAAAAGGAGCCTCGGCACGTGGCCGAAGAGACGAGGAAGCCATGGACGACGATGCTTCTAGCGATGGTTGCCCTACAGATGTATATATGTGTCATGTAAACATATGATGTTTGAACGCTCTTGTACGTATGAACGTTGTATAACTATGCTCTGAATGCACACAATAGTTATCAGAAGAAAAATATAAAATTAAAGATAGTAGCTAGAAAAATGACGAAAATTTTTCAAAAATACAGGTGGAATTGAGAAGGAGAACCTACCCAACAGACAATGTCAGGTTGAATCAACGTTGAAACAACGTATTTAGCGACGTTGAAATAACATTGAATATTAGTCCAGAATGATAAGTGAATCAACGTACTTTTTTTCGACGTCGTACATTTCGACGTTGTTTCAACGTTGAAATCGCGTTGAATTCTGACGTCAAAATCGCATTTTAAAAGATTTCATCCGGTTTACATGTTCTATCATGAATATCACAGATATGAGCACCGCATTACAATGAACTGCATAAGGAATCTAAAAGCAAAGAAAACGCCAAGAAAATTCACCATATCGATATTGAAAACGTTTCGGAGTCCAGCTCCATCATCAGTTCGACTAAACTAAAAATGAATAAAATCACTTTAAAAGTCAAAATTCAAAGACAGACATAAAACCTAAACAAGACCTAACATTATATCGAAATAAACAGGACTAGTTATGAACAACTTAGTCCTAGGGATAAAACATGCAAATTTATATTTGGGAAATATTTCAAACACAGCATTTTTAATTCTTTGGACATAGTTTCAGACGCACTACCAAAATAGGGCAATGTGCAATAAATAATGTCCTTGTGAACTTGCGATATAAGCAGACTAATGATATAAGTACTTAATGAACTGCATTTATTATTTATATAAATTAGTTTCTTTATCTGCTGTCACTGAGTGACGGTTTCCATAAATGATTACAAATATTATGATTTAAATGAGTTTATTATTTATTAGTGTCATGTATTTCGTTAAATCCTGCTCTGTTGAAGTTAGATTAATTTAACTTTTATTTTTTTTTCTTTCAGGAACGCTCCGAAATCTGCGTCTAAAGTTAAAGACCAAATCGCAGTAACACAAACTCACGGTATATATTTTTGTATTTTATGCGACCAAAGTTTGATTATTGTTTTAATTTATAATTTAACCCATCGTTACTTATAATAGTTGCTAGTGCGATCACGCACGCCGAGTTGCATGATGTGTCCCGGTGACCCCAACATTACGAGTGGGCTGTTATGCCTTGACCTTATCCGATGTTTAAGTCGATTCATTTATGAGTTAATGGGAAATATTACAGGCATTACTTTTGGCTTCTATTTACGTCATTCATGCCGGGGTGAGAAGTTGCCCATCAATTACCAGAGCCTCATATTACCGGCCATCATCTGCCTATACTTTATCTATTTGTACGGGGGAGGTAGATACTCTTACTACTCTTTATAAAAGAGTAGCAACATAAGATCCTGAGAGGTTTACTCTTTATAAAAGAGTAGTACGGGAGGGAGGGAAGTTTCCCGACTTTTTCACTGTGTCAGTTGGTGCTTTCCTGTGAGCTTGACTCCACAACGTAGCACACTTGTGTGCATGGCTGTTGCGATGAATACCTACAGTTATAACGCAACGATACCCATGTGTGATGAACATTCACCGCTGTAACACAACTGTACTATAGTTGTGATTATAGTACCTACAGCTGGTGCGCAACTCTGCGCTGTATATTATTTTTATCTCCTTATCAAATTTGCTGCCTGCCACCTGCAGCGTATAACTTATATAAGATAACTGATGTTGAGATTCTATAACAACTTTTAAGGCCGATTTTAAAATAATTCTCAGCATACTTTGACCATAATTTCAATAGCGAACAATTTTTTCCGACAGACATAAATTTACATTCCCAATGTATTCGCATTCTTTAGACTCAGACCTCATAGTAAGTCAAACTGCACAATCTCGACGATTAATTAAAAAGAACTCAATGAACCATTTGGTGCGTTTGAACTTCCAGTAATCGCTAGATCGTTATGTTCGTTTGATTTATGACAGTGGCTCAACAAAATCAAAATCAATGAGTGAAAAGAATAGATTTATCACTTGTGTTATGGGCTTCCATTCACAACCGTTCCAAACTTGTGTCTTATTCTGAGCGAGAGCCGTTAATTTAACAGACATTTTCATGTTTTTGTTCTGCTACATTGCATTTTTAACCCGAAAACCTTCAATTCGATTTTGTCCTCGAAACGTTACTACCGCAAAAGTAAAGTTAACTTATGCCGTGCTACAATAACAGACTTAAAATAGACACACTCTGAAGAAACATATATACAGTATATTAAAATGTTGTAATATATAGAAGTTAAACATTAAACTATCGAATCCATTCTAGATTTTTCGTAGAATGCAAAATGACACAGATCAATAAAAACCTCTAATGAAGGTTGCATTCGATTGCAAACACCCGAAATTGAGGCTAATTGATCGGCAGCTTTATCAGTTATAGTATCGAAAATAACGAGCAAACTTTTCATATAATAATTATAACAACTTTTTTCCACAGCTTTTCGGAATATTGTACCCTGGTCGGAAATACCTCTATGATCTATGCAGCTTTCATTTCAGCGAGTAAGAAGATTCAATTCAAAGTTTGCCTAATAGTTTCGTGAGCACTGTTTGTTAGTTGCGATTCATTTATTGTGAAGCGTATAATTGTCAGCATCCTAATGGCTAAAATTTAAATATCGCGGGCCTTCAAATTTGGAAATTACTTGTAAGCGATGGCGTGTCCACAATTAAACTTGCATCTTTAGTTGCGGCAGGTAGAACGCAAGAGTAATTATTTTCCAGTAGAAATATTTATTGGTATATCAATTCGTCTTTATCGAACAATACTGATTTGCAATGAAATAACGTAGAGTTGGTTGTGAACTTTCCGCAAGGACTGAGCTAGAGCATCATTCGTCGCAGAGACTCATTTCGCAGTTATGAAGACTTCACTTCTAATTCAACGAATGCTATCGGATCCAGAACCGAACGAACTTCAGAATGAAGATTTTGAAGACCTATTAACTTCAATTCAAAACTGCACTTCATAAAACATTGCCTGCCTTTTGAGCACAGATTTTCTTTCAATTTTCAATTGACACCCAGTGGAGACTCTTCTATTTCATTCGTCGTTCTATTAAATCGGAAACAATTCTCGACTAATTCTTTTTGGTGCATTTTCTCATTTATGGAAAAAATGCCCTATTGTGCTCGATCGACATGTCCGTCTGTCCGTGACTTCACGTTTCCGTCGACGAGATGATGTGCTCTCTGTTACTCACTGCAGGACTACTGAGTTATATATTTTATGTATTTTAATTTATCGACATTTTGAGTCTTGTTATAAATTTTGCTAGTGACGGACTAATATTGTTATCAGCTCATGGGACGAGTCAGAAGCCGCGCCGGCCACACTGCGTTCATAATAATGTTAAATGCTGTGAGCAGCCGCACGGCCAAGCACTCGACTCCTTCACTTATTGTAATATCACTTATTGCTGTGCGGGAACGATAGTCAAACCCAGACAGGATCTTCATAATATTGAGAAAAACAGCAAGACATATTCATTTCTTTCGCAATGCGAAAATAATATTCACAAGGATCAATCAAATGCAGAATTGGAATGCATCTGAAATTAAACGGTATTAAGAGAAACGCAGAGTTAGTCAAAACATGAAAAACCTATGCAGAAAATAATAAGAGGAACCTCAGAAAATATGAGATAACTCAGATGTGTGTCTGCATAGGCAGAGACCTCTAGTGACAGGAAATAAAATGTCTTGTCTCTCATCACAAACTTGCTAAGTACTAAATGCCAAAAGTAAATGAAACAAGACTGTGAACTCCGTAGACCACCTGCAGGCTGCGGCAAGCTTTTCACGAGTTTGCCATCAGCTACAAAATAAAGCCAGTCTATAGACGTTCCAACTCGATAAACGGCACTGTTTTTTGGTGGCGCCGAAAATATCAGTCGCTTCTGATGACATTATCGAAAATGTTGTGACAGGTTTTGCTACCCAATGCGTTTGCTCCGCTGAGTGTTGTTGCTGCGAGTATTGAATAGAGTCTGTTTTGTACAGCTTTCTTGTGAAAAAACTGGTGCTGTTACGATAAAAATTCTTTTGGTCTAATAAAAAATAGGAATACAAACGATAATAAACAGTGAAACCCTACACGTTCAGAAATAAGCTGTGTATCTTGTAAAATGTAAGCAATAATTGCGTCTTATTTGGTTCACAAACTAGTAAACACTTCTAAAATCCATATATACGTGGCCGGCACCCTTCATCGTTGATGTGAAGTTAAAAATCATTAATTTCATGACCATAAATAGGTTAATGGCATAACATGCATTCAAGTTGAGAACTTTACTTGCGTCCCCTTCAAAATTTTCATTTGGAAGAGGGGGGGGGGCGCTAATAGGCCAATCAGATGAGAGGCTACGAATTTTCCTGCGTAGTCGACGGTACTGCGTTGCACATGGAAAGAGTTCAATTTGGACCTATAAACTTTATTCATATTTTGTATTCAAATGTGTATTTCTTGCACACAACTGTCAGCAAGTTCGTAAATCTAACCATCTAAATTTCGAATTAATTAGTTAGTGTTTTTATGGTCGGTTCTAGAATTATCTGTGACCATGCAGAATTTTGTTCTGAACTTAAGTAATTCAAGCTGAAGTGACAGTACAATCCAATTTTAGATTAACTAAGGTAAATTTAATTTTAAAGGGAGAGTTCATGTTGGGTGAATCAAGCACAAAGTTAGATATATAGTTGCTGCTTTTAGTAGGAAGTTTGCGTCAACGTCGTGTGAAGTGTGTGAGGTAAATATTTCCCAAGTGTCCAAGGCCTGTTCAAATTTATCAGCCGTCTGATATCCAAATGGGTTGCCTACAGCGCGCTGCAGAACAGCTGAAAAACGCTAAAGTTTCGATTTTATTCCAATAAATATCTTTACTTAGCTGAAATTTTTCAATTTGTGCCTCCATTCGTTTGTTTCAGCAAGACTTTCATACCGTGAAACCGAATTTTTTTAATTAAACATTATTTCTCAGAAAACGCGGTTTCCCTAGCCTCCATCGCTTTGGAGTGCTCTTATTACACTGGTATTGTGGGTGTATTCTTAAGTTTGCTTCTACAGTGTGGACTTTCACGACATCGTTACGTTAAGAATGCATTACTCCTCACCGACACTTACGGTGAATATCCCTAAAAGTTGTTCCATATATCCTGGCTCGCGTTGGGTTAAGGTTCGTTGGTTGAGCGCTGTGTGGTGAAGATTCAATGTGGCTCTGTTATGTGGTGCAATAATTTACTATTATTGCCCATTAGCGGTTCATCAGACACGCAACGCGCCGAGACAAAGAACAGCGTGATGCATGGTGCATTGTTCTTTATTAATTGTTATGGTTTGACATTTCACACGCTCTACATCGACTCTTCGATCAGATGGTTATCGGGCCAACCGGACACTGTACTTCTTGCATGGTGGCAAGTTCTGGTACATTTCATGTTTTTTGGTGAATGTAAGTTTTGCGATGATCGCTTGCTTGGACTTTCCGCCTGTCTTTCAAAAGTTACATTTCAAACTTTCATTTAATTCTACAGACAGAATTGCGGCCCAAGATCGGGTTAAATTGTTCTATTTCAACTTAATTTGATCCCAATCGAGCAGATGCTGTCGGCGAATATCTTGTGTAGTTGAAAATTTATTTGTAAATTATGACAGCACAATTTCAGCTACGGTTGTGGAATCAAGACTTATTTGAAATTTTTTGTCCGTTGCCGTTAGCCGCCAAATCATTAAGCGTTAGTACATCGAATTCTGACCACGTACCCGAAGAGCCAAAGGTTTATATTATTCACCGTTACATAAGTTATACCGGATTAATTTTTTTAGCATTTTTACTTGAACTGAAGTAAATGGCAGTACTGTTCCAATATGGCGCATTTTTTTGGCTGATGACGTTTTCTTTGTTTTTATCATTTCTATGCGTTAAAAAAATATCATTTCATATCCCTCTACCACAAATTCATTACAACTGATGTATATGCAATGTGAAAGCAAATAGTCTGCATACATCGCATCCAGAGTACGATTTTTTTGGATCAGAACTTTGCTACATCGCCGTGTGTAACATTCTCGGATTACACGTAGAAAAATAACGATATTCATAACAATGCAATGTTATTTGGGGGGTCCTGGGGAGACTCATGCGCTCTAGATGCTTCCATATAATTAATATTGACTATTGTCAATGATAAGACCTTGCTTAATTGCTTTTGTATGAAAAATATTGCCGAAAAAATAAACAGTTCAAGAAATATATATGAATAAACAGCAAAGCTCTGATAGTCTCTATGTAGAAACACTACGGAGCAACAAGTCGTGAAATAATTTAGGCAGATGCGAGGCCAGAAGTCTAATGCATGCAAAAATGTCCTCTTGTATTTCTGCGACTCGGGTCGCAGAAATGAAGTAGCCTGACATGCGATGCAGCCGCGGAGTGCATTTGCTTTTTAACCGTAGCGTCCTAATTTGCCTCGCCATCACACCATTCCTGCTTACTCTGGTATTATGTTTACGCTTCTTGACGATTACCCACACTATACTTCACATGAACACTTCACGCGGGCCAATCTCACCTAATTCGGTGGGTCAATATTATGGGTCAATATCAATCAGGCTCTGCAGGCTTAACCTGGCGTGGCAGGTCCATCGAGCAGGTTAACCTGGCGCTGCATGGGGAAATTTTTGTCAACGACGTTGTAAAGAAATTGACAGGTGCATGGACGCAATTTCAATGCACACCCCTGGATTTTTTGCATGGATATGTGCTTCTATGTGGAGCACATTTGTGTGCTTCTATGTGGAACAAATTAATTATTACTGCATCAATGTAGCAGGTCTCGAACAAAATTTTTAAAACACAGTTTGTACTTGCAATTAAACTCAGCGTTGCTCGGAATTGATAATCATTCAGCTGCGTCAAGGTTCAATCCAATCGTACATAATTTGAATAAGAGAATAGTTTAAATTCAGTAGCTATTAGACACCTACTTAGAATATTAACTGTGAAGCGACATCATCATATCGACAATATCACCGAGAATGCACCATTACCATGCACCATAATCATGCCGACACCATCAGCCCGTCAACGTGACGGTGTGTCTGTCAACTAATGAAGCTGCAGCGACGCGTGCGGGCGCCTCATCAACTTCGCTGCAATGCAACTACGAGCATCTGGCCAGAGCGCCGCGGTGCGTGGGAGAGATGGATGGATGATAGCGCGCGAGATGAATGACGAGTAACGAATAGGACTATTAGGAGGAATATGAGTCATGTGAAGGATGAATCGCAAAAAAAGTCATGAGATATGTGTCGTGATGAGTCATGAGGAAGATGAGTCACCAGAAGCGTTAATCGGTACACAGCTTCGAAAAAATCTTGAATAAACAGAAGCAACATTTAAGGCGCTTGGGACATATTTTTTAGCTATTTCTTACATTATTTAGGGACTAGAAAGACTTGTAGCTTAAGTCTAATTAAACCTAAGCCATACCTTAAATGTAGTGCGGTTTTCTGATCGATCGCTTTGTCTACAAGTTTAACAGCTGAAAACTTTTGGTTTCATTGTGTACAAAAGAAAAATTTATTTTCGTCCGACCACACAACACTTCACCCGTAACTGAACATATCTCCATATCTACTGGCGTATTTTTGGTGGTATTGACGGCTTGTTCTCAAGCCTGCCTTGTTCTGGGTGCATTTCCTGAAGAGGCGTCCCTGAAGGGTTCTGAAATGTTTATATTTGCTCTGGAATGTTTATATTAGCATGAAATTATTTGTGTATCTATTTGTTACGTTCTTGGATTGGTAATTTAAAAATATCTACATATTTCTGTTTAATTTATTGTATTTTTTAAGCACGAACTAGCATCAGGTCCAGTATGACGTTCTGTTATCGAACTCTCTATACCAGGCCCTGAATTCTTACCGCGGCCATTAATTGTCCGCCCAGCGCCATCTATATACCCCGCAACAGCGCCGAACAGGACCGGCGCTGCCGCAGTTCCATCAGCCCTCACTCTAGAGGGAACTGTGGTGTCTCGCGCACCACAGTACCTCTAGAGTTGCGACAGTCTAGAGGGAGGGAACTGTGGTGTCTCGCGCA